>NC_133781.1:29506962-29703461 GCF_003597395.2 Chelonoidis abingdonii
CCCTCCTCTCTGTTCAGCTCCTTTCCCGGGCCAGGAGGTCACCTGATCCCTTTGTCTCC
Source organism: Chelonoidis abingdonii (assembly GCF_003597395.2). Lineage (NCBI taxonomy): Eukaryota > Metazoa > Chordata > Testudines > Testudinidae > Chelonoidis > Chelonoidis abingdonii. Next base: position 29,507,022 of record NC_133781.1, read on the forward strand.
AACACCTTCAGTTGGCACCTTTGCAGAGGGGGGCCCAGGCCATCAGTTGCTAAGAGACAGAGTGCCAGGCATTCAGGTGCACTGGCCCCTTCCTCTGCAGCAATCACACACCCTTATTCCACCACCTAGATATTAAGAACTGCCTAGGGGACACTGAGGCACCAACACAGTATTCAGAGCAAACATTAAGAACAGTCCCAGTTCGTCACAGGGACATCAAAAGGGGCTGCTGTTGGGCTGGAGTGGTGACACAGGCATGCCTGGGATTGAGAGCGCTTAGGCCACAGGCTTCCTGGGAGACCTCAGGCAAGTCAGTTAACTCTTTGTGCCTCAATTTCCCTTTGTCTTCTCTATGTTGGCTGCAGTCTCTCCCGGGGAGGCCCGATACCTCCTGCTGCAGGTCCGTATTCTGCGCCCAATGTAAGCGGGCACCAGTCTCAACCTTACCCTTCCCTCAGAGGGCAGGTTTTCTAACCCTTTGATCATTTCTGTTGCTCTCCTCTGGACTTTCTCCAGTTTGTGCACATCTGTGCTAACATGGGACGCCCAGGACTGGACACAGTACTCCAGCCGAGGCCTCACCGGTGCCAAGTAGAGCAAGACAATTACCTCCCATGTCTAAATACAACACTCTTCCTAATACCCCCACACCCCGAATTAGCCTTTTTCACCACTGCATCACACTGACAACTCATATTCAATCTGTGATCCACTAGAATCCCCCGCTTTCTGGCAGGACTATCGACTAGCCAGTTAGTCCCCATTTTGCAGTTGTGCCTTTCATTTTTCCTTCCTAAGAGCAGGATTTTGCACTTCTCTTTACTGAATTTCATCTTCTTGATTTCAGACCGATTCTCCAATTAAGAAGGCGCCACACCAAGCTAATCACTAATAAGAATAATAAGCACCGCTGAGCCAGACCAATTGCACCAGGAGTCTCACGCGGCCAAGGCGATATGAAATAACACAATGCGCCTTTCTCCTGTGTGGCATGGTTCATACAAACTGCATCCTCCAAGCCCTTTGCAGAGTTAAATGATACAATTACAGAGAGGAGCAAGGGCAGCGGCAGAGGCCAGAGTGGCCTATTTCCCTCTATGATTTCTCATTCTGAATGCATGGAGCCCTCCCTGCCTAGTGTGACAGCCTGCCGCCTGCTCTTGCAACACAATGGCTTTTCATCGCCAAGGCCAGTGAAGTCCCCAGCTCCCAGGACAGGTGATCTAAACACACACAGGCGCGCTCTGTAATTCAGAGGGAACGCTGACGCTACAGCCACCCCGGCTGTTTGGGGAATGCAGGGTATTGAGATGCCAGCACACAGGCCCCGCTTGGGAAGGGGGATGTCCATGCTGCGGAGGGACAGCTGCTTCCCACTAGCCCACCCAGGCACACAAGACACACAGGACTCAGAAACGGAACAGACTCGGCTCAGCATGGGGGAGGCTGTTTGGAGTCAGTAGCTGTAATGCCCCACCAAACTTGGGTTATTCGGACTATGCAGTGGCCCAGCTGCAGAGGGGTTGTATCTTCCAGTCCTAACCATACATACGCTGCACTCAATCGGGGGTGTATTGACAAGGGCAGGATGGACCAGTTGATTTCCAAGACTCATTTTTCCCTTGGCAACAATCAACCCCACCCCTGGTAGCATGGCAGCTTGGTCAGAAACCCAAAGGGAACAATCTTCCACAGCTCTGATTCAGCACTCAGGGAAGGAGCCCGAAAGGGCTAGGTGTTTGATGTGGGGCTGGAGTGGCTCTGTTGAAGTCCATGTTGCTACCCCGGTGTGCTGAGATCAGAACCCAGCCTATAAGGTCTAAATGAAATATACTGTAGCCAACTTTCCCCACCTCCGCGAGCTGGTGGATGTGGTCCGCAAAGGGTTGCTAGTTTTGGTTGGCCCTATTCCTGGGGGTTTCAACACATGACAATCTTTAATTAAAGATTAGTCTTTAGCTCCTGGAGATTCTGGGGCACTCCTGGAGGGTTGGCAGCCGTAGGTGTGAGAGAGGCTGGGGCAATGGAAGATGAAATGCAGTGGGTGATTTTGTGTGGTTGCTGACCCACTGGCAATAAGCAATGCAGCAGGCCAGTTTGAAGGAGAAAAATCTTCACCAAGCGCGCCAAGAGGCTGGTGTTACATGCAGAGGACTGCGTTTGACCAGGAGCAGGCTGCATTTCTGAGCGCTAAGTGACCACCGGATTCGGCCGCTTTCAGAAACCTGACCCTCTTCCTCTAGTTTCTCGCTAGCGGGCAGGAGCAGGGGAGTGGCAGGTGCTGCTCTGGCTGCGGTGAAGTTGTTGGCGGGGAGGGTTTGACAGAGGGTCTCACCTTAATTTTTCAGATACCATTTCTGCTTACAGTACCCTGTTCCAAAGTGCCTAAGCTGCAAGTGATCCCGAGGGAAACCAAAGGGAGCGGGGGCTACAAACTCTCGATTGAAGGGTGCATGGCATGCGGACAGCACTGCTCAGTGTGCTGTCAGTGAAGGAGGAGGAGAAGTAAGAGTGATTAGCCAGCTTTCGGGGCCCAGCCTCCTTCCTCAAGCCAAGCAGCTCTGAGCCCCTCCAACGAGGGATGCCTGAGGGTGGATCTGAGACCTACGCTTTCAGAGAGACACGTCCCCTTTAATGCCCGCCGCTGGCAGGCTCTGGCAAGCTAATGAAAGCTGCCCAGGCGGGTGGTTGAGGTTGGGCAGGTTAATGCTGTCTGTGATGCGGGCTGCTGGGGAACATAATTAAGTGCTAACTTGTCATTTTTTGAAAAAAGAAGTACCAGAGCTGGAGATTTATAATTGCTAATGAGTCAGAATAATAATTAGTTGGTTTTTAACGAGGGCAGTGAGTGCTCAGGCGGAGAGAGCGAGGGAGATGGGTTCTGGCTTTGGTCTATTTATGTTTTTTGGTAGCTACGTGGTGTGTCCAGCTGCCTGGAACTCTGCTACTTCTTCCTTCACCAGTCCTGCTGCTGAACTTCAGTGCCAAGCTCTGCTGGCACCATGGGGCACCCACAGCTCTTTCTCTCCCCACATCTATCTAGAGACAGAGTACAGGGTGGGCTGTGCTGCCAGCTGATTGGGCTGTTTGCCAGCAGAGAGCATTAGAATTTAGAGGGTGTCTCTGGCAGCCCCGTCGCTTCTGCATTGCTCCCAGATCAGACAGGCAGGGTGGCATCTGGCCCGTGCCACAATGCCTTGCACCTGTGGCTGCATCAAGGGGTGTGGCTAGCAAAGGCGAACCACCCTGCTGCAAGGTCAAAGGGAGTCAGCGTTTGCATCAAATCTTTATGAGCTACCAGCGAGTGGGGCAGCTTAATATATTGTACCTCACTGAGAACCTGGGCCAGGGGGGCACAATCCTCACCAGGGATCAACCGGGGAACGAACGCGCTTGGAAACCGGGGCTGTTAATCTCAGCTGCCATTTGGGAACCTACATTCTGTTAGTCGGTTTCTGCGGCTAGCCTGGCCCTGCTGCCAGAGACTACAGACCAGTTATCTGCCTGTTTCACTGCCAGACTTTGCTTGCTGCAGCCGAGAAGTTACCCAGGGAAATGGCCCATCCGGGTTGGCCAGTTCAAACTCACCTCTTGGACAGTGTGAGGCTGTTCTCTAGAGCGTGTTCAGTGCATCAGCACTAGCCCAAGCACTGAGACTCCCAGTGCTTCCCTTGGGTAATTACCTCTCTCCCCACTGGATTTCACCATTAGGACTTTTCTCTCCGGCTTCGGCACAACTTTCTCACTTGTCCACCTGTGACGAACTGGGACTGTTCCTAATGTTTGCTCTGAACACTGTGTTGGTGCCTCAGTGTCCCCTAGGCAGTTCTTAAGTATCTGGCAGAGCAAAGGGCCAGTGCACCTAATGCCTGGCACTCTGTATCCTAGCAACTGATGGCCTGGGCCCCTCCTCTGCAAAGGTGCCCACTGCAGGTGTTGGAGACAAAGGGATCAGGTGACCTCCTGGCCCGGGAAAGGAGCTGAGCAGAGAGGAGGGGCTGGAGGGGTTGGTTAGTCTGGAGCTACCTGGGGATAAGGAGTGAAGTGCAGACCTAGGGGTCTGGCTCACTGCCCCCCAGAATGGACCCGGCCGAGGGGTCTGGTTCGCTGTATCTACAAGCTCTGTTTTAGACCCTGTTCCTGTCATCGAATAAACCTCTGTTTTGCTGGCTGAGAGTCACGTCTGACTGCAAAGTGGGGGTGCAGAACCCTGTGGCTTCCCCAGGACCCCGCCTGGGTGGGCTCGCTGTGGGAAGCCCACGGAGGGGCAGAGGATGCTGAATGCTCCAAGGAGAGACCCAGGAGGTGAAGCCGTGTGAGCTTCTTGCCCTGACAAGTCTGCTCCAAGGGAGAGGAGGCTCCCCAAAGTCCTGACCGGCTTAGTGGGGAGCAGTTCCAGAGCATCGCCCGGGGACTCCGTGACACCACCCACTGGTGCGTGGAACTGCTGCTCTTTTAGGACAGCTGGGAGAGAGAGTTCAGCTCCTTTATGAAACAACAGTGGCCTCGACTCCAAACGCAGGCCCCCATGGGACTGCTCAGGAATCTGAGCTATGTGGTAGAAGGGCTGGGGGGAGACTGTTTTTAGGACAAGTGTGTGTGTGAGAGAGAAACTGCCCAGAAGCAGCCCCAGAGAAGGAGCAGAAAGCCTGAGCAAGCACTGGGAGTGTGGCCCTACAGAAAGCTGAGAGAGAGAGAGCTCTTGGGCAGAGTGCTGCTCGAAAGGAGCTTGGAGTTCTGAGTGACGACACTGCCTCCCCTTGTTTGATTCCTGCTGAGGCCAGGGAAACAGGATTTTGTCCGTTCTTTATAAATAAACAGGATGGCACTAAAGATACCCGACTCCATCACCGCTTTCTCCTCCTGTCCAGCTTCAGAGGTGGGTGTCTGTCCTCTAGGGCTGCAGTGGGGCTGGCCAACGGGGCTAGAAAGCAGCCTGGGGAAGTGACTGAATGGCTCAGAGCTTGGTGGTTCTGCTCCATTGCAGACAGTAGCTCTGGTTTTCCACTTCCCCTTGTGCTGGCGTTGGTTATATGGTGCAAGGCGTTCCCACCCTGCTGTGATGTCGTTCGAACGAATAAAGAACACGGGGCAGCAAGGCCAGCCAGCAAACATCACAGCCCCTGCCAGCCGTGGCTGCCACTGAAACCTCAGACACCTGCAGCTAAGCCAGCCCTTAGCCTGGAGGGGGTTACACCTCTCCCACTAGGCCTGCTGCAGCCGCTCCTTAAAACATCACCTTCCAGCAACCTGCCAGATAATTGGCCACTAAATCCCCCCGGGGAAGAAGTGATGGGGAAATCACAGCTGTGAAACTAACTCTCCAAAATTGCATCACCCTTGCTGACAGCATAATTGCTCCTTTCCCCTGATATTTAATATGGATCTTACATCCTTAAACACTTGTATGTTATTTGAAGAGCTCCTCTCCCCCCTGCAGCTACCCCCTCCCCCTTTGCCAGGTGAAGCTGGTGCTGTCGACAGTTTGAGATGTTATTTTCCTCCAGCTCCGAACTATCAGAAAGTTCTTTGGATGGATTGTAATTGGTGAGACCGTGAGGTGGTGGTGATGTGCTGTCAGGGGCTTGGGGGCGGGATGCAGAACAGGTGTGGTGGCACTGTTGACAGCTTCTGAGCTTCCCCGTGACGCTGAAAGAGCAACATCGCCCCAGGATTTCCACATCTCTCTTGGCACTTGGGTCTGGGATGCAACACAGCATTGGGATGAAGAGAGAAGCTTCTGTAAAGGTCACGCTGACATGCAATTAATCCTGAGGCTGGTAAATGACAAACACGGGGGGGAGCAGTACAGCACCAGTCTGGAAGGAAAGGCATATTTCACTGGAATGAGGACGCAAGTATGCCAGGGGGGGTGGGGGGAGGAGTGATTCCCAGCTGTGCTATGGATTTGTGTGACGGGGGACTTGAGCAAGCCAGTGCCCTTTCTGTGCCTCAGTTTCCCCCATTGTAAAATGGAGATAATGCTGCTCACCTCGTTTGTAAAGAGCTTGGAGATAAAAAAACACAACCACCCTAGACGAGCTACATTTCCTGATTGTTATTATAAGGGTGGTAAACTGGAGTTTACAGGAACTGTGCTAAGCTGGGTGGCTCTGCTCCATGACAGATGCCAGCTGCCCTATGCTATTGTCCGTAGCACCAGTGCACGGTAGGTATAAAATGCCCCCCTTCTGGTCCAGGAGCATTGTTAGGCATTCGCAAGCACAGAGCAGAACACATGGCTCGGAGCGGAGTTGTGATGGAGCCGGGGGGCTAGGAGAACCCCAGCAAGGCATGGGCACCACAGGCACCGACTCCGTGGGTGAGCCGGGGCTGGAGCTCAGCACTCACCAGCCACAGCTGTTTGGTGGCACTGCCAAACAGCTGTTTGGCTGCTCGGGGAGGGGCTTGGAAGAGGGTGGAGAGCAGAGAACATGGGCTGGATGGAGCTGGAGCTTGGGAAGGGGGCGGAGTGGAGGCAGGAAGAGGCAGAGCAAAGGCCTGGCCTTAGGGAAAGGGACAGAGTGGGGGCGGGGCCTCGGGGTGGACCAGACAGCAAGGGGGGAGGTAATAGGAGGTGTGGGGTAATAGGACAGGGGCGAGGCGGGGGGTAATAGGAGCCTATATAAGAAAAAGACCCAAAAATCGGGACTGTCCCTATAAAATTGGGACATCTGGTCACCCTAACCCTTGGGGAAAAGTAGAAGTCAGTGCCTATGACGGGCATCTCTGGCAGCCGTCGCCAGGTGAGCAGCGCTGCTGTCATGCCAGTTTCCCATTGCGAGGTGAAAACCGGCTTGACACCTGCAGACACTAACCCGAGGCCGCGGCCTCTATCAGCTCTGTGATTATCGATCTTCATTCCACAGCGTGTCCCCTCACAGCCTGCTCTGAGCGTGCGGGGATTGAGGAATGAAGGGGAGCAGGCGGCTGCCTCAGACAGCAGCTCCACTTGGTCTCCACGCACGCTAATGGCTATATCAATGTTAGCTTGCCTGGGACTTGCCCCGTGACAGATATATTAATGATCCAGCAGAAAGGGTACACATAACTTAAGGAATTCAAATAAACAGCCAAGTCAGCTTCCCAAGGAGAAGAGATGGAAGGAGACGTCCTGCCCTGCCAGGGAAAGCAAGTGCTGTGTGTCCCCAGCATCCATCCGCGTGTTTCCTCCTGTCCTGGCTGGTGCCAAGCAAGACGTGCCCTGTGGAATAGGGAAGGGACACCTGCCAGGTCCTGCAGGCAGGTTCAGCAGGGCTGCAGGATGGTTCTTCCGGGAAGCACCTGCCTGGCAGCAGAGGGGAGGGGCTTGGGACCTGATAAATGAAGCGCTGGTTTGGCGTGACAAGGTCTGGTTCTCCCTGGGCCAGAGGGCAGGATGCTGGGTGCCTGGCCCGCCCTGGTTCTAGGCTTGGGGCCTATGTAGGTGTGCAAGGCTTGTGTAGGTGCACAAGTGGCATCTACTGGCCTGAGCACAAGCGTGGGAGCCTGGAACACCTGAGTCATAAGCCTGGCTCTGTGTGACCTTTAACAAGTGTCACACACCCCGGACCCGCCTCCCTCCCCCGGCTCTGCCCTACCATGTAGCGTCCTAGGAGGAAGAGTGAAGTCCCGGGCACTGGTATTCCCAGCCACAGTCTGAGGGAGCCCAGACTCCCTGGAGCCAGTGCCACCAAAACCCATTTTCACCCACCAGCTCGTATAGCTGCAACAACAGAGCAACGGCACTTGTTCTTGGTAATTGGTACTCAGCACTCTTCAGCCCCCACCCAGCTGCACAAACATTACATCAGCCCCACCCCTACTCCCAGAGCAGGTGAGTAGCATCACTTCCCCCCCATGGACCGATGGGGAAACCGAGGCATGGAGATAGGAAGGCCAATATTTCCCAGCCTGGGTGCCTGAAGTTAGGTGCCGACACATAGATCCAAGGGGCCTAACTAAAGCCTCAATATTCAGAGCTGCTGCACACTTGAATTTCCGCTTTGCTTTGACGGGAGCTAGGTATGCCTAGCCCCTGCAGTGCTCTGACCTCGAGCATTCGACAACCACCAGAGCGGCTTCAAAATCATGAGATTTTAGAGACAGTAATGGTGGGCTCTGTTTATTCTCCGCTGGGGGTTTGAATCATGAGGGGGCTCCTTTTCAAACTTTTCCCTGAAGCCACAAGAGCCAGAATTATTTTTATTTTCAACGCAAACTAGGATGCTCACAGCATCACAGGACTCCAGGAGCTGGGGCTTCACCAAACAACATGAGGCTCTGGATAAAACTGCAAGAGCCAGCAACACGTTGCACCCTAGAAATCAGGCCACGCCTAGTCCGGTGCTCCAGTATGGATTTAGATGCCTAACTTTAAGTCACTGCGGTTTGGAAATCTTTGGGGTCTGTGGTTTGCCTGAGATCAGAGTCTGAGCTGGGATTAGGACTCAGGCATGCCAGGCTCCTAGCACTCATGCCCAAACAATCCGTCCCTCTTTGGCTTTCATCCAGGCTTTGATGTTAAGGTCAAATCACAGAACAAGCAATAAATCTGTCAGCAGAGCCATGTGCTTGGCTGTGTGTTAAGTCATAAAAGTCATGTAGAGTCTGTTAGCTCCTGAGCCACCCCCAGCCCCAGCCATAAACTGCCTCCCCACCCCACCTTTGTAGCTGCCTCACATCTGGCCACGCATCCTGTCCTGACTGGGCCCAGGCCTGCACAGAGATCTGGCTTTACTCTCTTTATCTGGAGGGCCACAGACTCGCACCGTTTGATGTAGGCACTGTTGGAACAGCCCAGCCTGTCTGCGGTGCTAGGAATCTGATGCCTCACCCGGAGGAACATTCTCAGGGCCTGCTACAGGGCTGGTTCTGTCCCTGAGCGCCAACAGCGAGAGTCCCATCGGCCCCAGCATGGCCTAGATTGGCCCTTTGCAGCAATGGGGTCATGGGCCAGGCCCGCTGAGTAAGAACTGCAGCACTGGTCACGACACTCCATATGTCCCCCCAAACAGCCAAGCTAGCCAGTGTCATGCTTTACAGCCCAGCTTGTTGTGGGCAGATAAACTGCTGAGGCAAACAACAACAGTGGTAGTCCGTTGCCCGGAGTGCTTCAGCTCCAATAAACACACCAAGTGGGAGAAAACAGCAAGGTTTATTTGAGATCTCAAAGTGGTGCTGGGAGACTTGACATGCCTCAAATCCAGCACACCTAAAACAAGCAGTCTGTTCCTTTATATCCATGAGAACTTTTCTCGCTGACAAGCAAGCCCCCGTTTCCCCTCCCTCTCCCCCTTGTAGAGTTACATTGAACAGTTGATTAAAGCTGGCGTGAATTACGACCTTGTCTTTGTAAACCATTATCTCCCCTCCCTTGACCAAAAGTATGCAGGCTTCATTATTTCTGCTCCATACCAGTCTGAGCAGCCTTACAACAGATAAGGCTGCGGACACCTGGCCTTTTGTTTATTTATTGGCCTGCTAGGTCAATTAGAGTTTAACATGGACGGACTCTTGCTCATGAGAGGCCTAAGGGAAAACTCCATATTCTTATAGCCTTTACCTTTTAAAATTACTTAGAATAATGCTTAGTGACACTTAGTGGCCTCAACAAGCTTGTTGCGGCCAGACGGCAGCTCCCTACACCCCAGTAAACCAGCACAGTGCTTGTGTGAATAATCCCTCCAGAGACAGTGCAGCGGTGCGAAGGGGTCCACTCACTACTGGTGCGTCTCCTGGTGCCTACGTCTGCGAATTAGCTTTCTCCCCATCAGGCACCCCGTCCATAGGGCATCCTAGGCTTATTCTGCCTCCTGCCTTTCCTTCTCACCACCAGAGACTGACTGCAGACTCCCCCCTGCACCCCTCTTCTGCTCTCAACTTCCTGGTTTGATAGACTCAGCCAAACTTCTCCTCATTTGTCCTTTGGCCCTGTCAAGCCCTGGTTCCCCTCCAGATGCAGCATGACATCTGTGGTTAATTGGCTCCTCCTGGCCCACCTTACCCCTCTCAGGGACCGAGTGAGGTGGGGCACACACCCTATCACAGCAGGATTTGACTGCAGCACCGACGCACAGACCTCTGGTACTTATTTACTGTTCTTATTATTGTAGCACTTCGGAGTCTCAGTGATGGACCAGGAAGGACCCATTGGGCTAAAGGAGTAACTCCATTAGCTGGCAGTAGTAGTATGCTATTATCATCTGGAGATTAGCCCCTGGGGGTGGAGACCACCCACATTCCAAGTGTGTAACATAGGTGTCCACCACAGGTACCCAGCGCTCACAGGAGTCTCAGTCCCAGTCTGCACACCAGTCCTGCGAGGAGTCAGGAGGAAGGGTTGAGCCCACAAGGGTTGGATCTTCATAGCCCCAGGAGGAGAGTTTGACCTCCAGAGCCCAGCACACACCTAGCATGTTACACCAACTCCCTCACTTCCATCCACAAGGCTCAAGGTGCTGGCTCTGGGCGCTGGCTGGCACTTGCACGGCCGGATCTGCAGGGTGCAATTTCTATAGGCCGCACAGCCAGTGTCCTTGGGGTCGAACCCCGACCCTTCAGCTCAGGCAGCTCCAATTAGTATAGAAAATACACGATTCCTCTGCATCAGGGTGAGGGAGAGACCATACACCGGGTAAATTCGTGCTCACCTAGTGGATCTCTAAATAAACCTCCTGCTGGCAGCAGGGGAGGGGTGTCTGCCTATCACACGCACACCCCACAGCACCCCATGGCTAGCCCCCACTTCCTGGCTCTCAGAAATAAATGGCAATTCCACATTGCCTGTCTGGGCTGAGACGCGTGATCGATAAGGTTGTTCATCTGTGCAGCTTGACTCTCCCTCCGTAGATGCAATCAAGGCGCTGGAGACAAGGGCTGGCAGTCTGTGTGCGGCGAGCACACGCGGCCCCTCCATTCAATCAAGGAACAGATGGGGAGCTGATGGAGTGTGCAGAGAAATCAGGTTTCTGTGATAACATCCTCTCCTCCGCCCCCACTTCCCAGCTTCTGAGACAGCTCTCAACACTCCTGTTCTCCCCCACAGGAGCATCCGGAGAGACCCCGTCTGCCCCCACCCCAGCACACACATTGCTGCGGCGCATGGATTTTTCATGGACAGGAAAGGGCGAGTGAACCTGGGGAGCCCAGAGTCCAGGAGCGCCAGCGTGTTGCTGACAGGCCGAGGGCCGTGGTGAGGCTGCCCAGCGGCAGGTTCTTTGCCTCTTTCCTTTCTCACTGGGGAGTCTGTCTGCCATCGATCAGTTTAACCCCTCGCTGCCCACACTGGCTCCACATGGTTCCCGCTAAGAGAGAGAAGGAAGGCCGGGCATGCATATGGCAGCAGAGGCTTTGGTGAAATTGTCCATGCCTGGGATCCATCATTCTTCATATGCCAGTCGCAGCCGGGTGCTCTCTTCTCCTCCCTCCCCTGTTGTTGTCTCTACCTGCTGCTGCTCCATCCAACTTCTCCCCTCAGGGCTCCCTTGATTCCCCCTTTCAACAGGCCCTGAGCTGCACTCAGGACCAGGGAGTATCCTGGAATGCAGTGTCAATAGATCAGCTGCTTTCTGGGGCAGAAACTGGCTTTTTGTTCTGTCTTTGTACAGAGCCAAGTGCAATGGGGTCCTAGGCCAGGGCTGGGCTCCGACGAGCGACTGCAAGAGAAATAATAAAAATAAGAAGAACAGCAGAGGGGAGGAGGCGTTTCCCTCTAGATGCGCCAGGAGTACAAGCCGGGTGCAGGCTCCAGTTGGAAAGGTTTAGTTAAATTAATAGATTCCAAGGCCACTGTAATCATCTCCGCTGACCTCCTGCGTAACAGGCCAGAGAACTGTCCCCAAACTAATTCCCAGAGCAGCGCTGTTAGAAAAACATCCAGTCTTGATTTCAAAACTGTCAGTGATGGAGAATCCACAACGACCCTTGAGGAATTGTTCCAATGGTTAGGTACTCTCACTGGCAAAAATATACTCCGTATTTCCAGTCTGAATTTCTCCAGCTTAAATTTTCAGCCACTGGATCATGAGAGAGCTTTCTCGGCTAGATTGAAAAGCCCTTTATTAAATCTTTGTTCTCCATGTAGATATTTATAGACTGTAATGAAATCACCCCTTAGCTTTCTCTTTGTTACCTAAGTAGATTGAACTCTTTGAGTCTATCACAATAAGGCAGGTTTCCTAATCCTTTAATCATGCCCAGGGATCTTCTCTGACCCCGCTCCAATTTATCAACATCCTTTTTGAATTGTGGGCACCAGAACGGGACATAGGATTCCAGCAGCCAAATACAGAGGTGAAATAATCTCTCTGCTCCTCCTCGAGATTCCTCTGAATTCGAATTGTCCATCGTGCATTAATTTGAGCCCCGAAACAGTGAAGATGCAGGGCCAGATTTTCAAGGCCCAGCACCCACCATGCATCCAACCTGCGTAGCTCTTTTGAAAATCTTCCCCAGCAGCAGACAGTAGCATAAGGCCAATAGTTATAGCCTCTGGCAGCCTTTGCCACTAGGTCTGTCCCTGCTTGTCACAGGATCTCCTGACCATGAGATCAGACAGGCTTGCAGGAGATGCTACCAGGCTGCACACTGCTCTGGGAGTCAGTCATTTTTAGTAGTCTGAGAGCAGATGAAATTCTCTCGTCTGTGGCCAATAATAAAGAGCATGAAATTCACATTGACCCTGCAAACACACGGTGAGAAGATACCTGGAAACAACAGCCCCCTGCAGCAGGAGACAGAGTGAGGGGCTGACGGCTCTTGAATTTTAACCTGAATTTTAAAGTTGCTTTGCATGTCTTTGTGTTTCTGGGGCAACGTCTGGAGCTGTGGCCTCCATGAAGAGTGGACTGATAACAAATAAAGGCTGAACTCCATAACGAGCCACTGGTTAACTCAGGGCTGCTGCCTTGCTTCCATTCCTGGGCAGGTTAGTGCCTCGAACAATGGATTTACCCTCTTGCTATGGCATTTATATGGCCCCAATTACCAGAGTAGAGCAGTGCCTCGCTCTCGAATGCACGGAGGCACTCAGATTAGGCCCAGAGGTCAAGCAGGGAGCTTGCAGAAGAGCAGGGAATTGAAGCCAGGTTTTCTAAGCCTGCAGCGGGCGCTCTAACCACTGAGCCAGGCTTCTTCCCGATGAGCAGGGCTCTCCCCTGGAGGGTGCTCCCTTACGAGTTGCAGCCTGGACGTTTGTTTTCAAGACCAACAACTGTTCCTCATCTGAAAATACCCTGCTGGGGTAGGGCTGGGGATATTTTGTGACAGGGTCTCCGTCTCGTTCTCTCTAAAATGTGAAACTGTGATCGGAAAAGGGTTTTGCCTAGGTCTGACTGTGATGGCTCTGGGCACATGGGAATGCATGGCTCTTCAGCAGGGTCCCCTGGAACTCAGCTCCTCCAGCACGGATCCCGGCGCAGGAGCTGCGAAAGAATCCCCAGTACTTGGTAAGGGGCACGTGAGACCCCTTTGTGCTCTTCTGAGAGGGGCAGCCACCTTTCTCTGCCCTCTCAGCTTTCCTAACTCAGTACATCCCTGGCTCGGATTAGATTGAGGGCTCTTCGGAGCAGGGACCCCGACTTCCTGGGTGCATGTGCCGCCCTTGATGCAATGGGTGCCCTGATACAGACTGGCGGCTCCGGATGCTACTGCAGTATAACCCCCTCCCCCAGTTCTTCACAGGCAGACACAACTCTTCCCCACTGCCTAACTCCTACGCAGGAATCCAGAGTGACGTGAATGAGGAACTTCCATGCCAGGCATTGCTTTGAAAATAAACTGCATTAAAACATTTTAGGATTATAGTCAAGTGAGATTGAGTTGTTTAGAAGCCAGGGAGCATGCAAAGGCTGCTCAGCAGGAAGCTTTATGCCAGCAAGCCCTATTCAACACCATTAATTCACCGTCTCCAGGCATTCAATGTGTCACTCTGATGCTAGTCTTTCCAGCTAAACTGATGTTCCATTTCTCAGGGTCTCCCTCCCCAGCTGGAGTCTCTAACATGGACTTTCATCCCCACAGAAAGGATTGGCTTTGAAAAAATCAACCCAGCAGGGCCCAGGAGGGGAGAGCCCCATAGGGAACTGCTATTAAAGCATAAGCCATTTTTTTATGTGGTCTCGCCAACCTTGACTTGTGCCACTTTAACAAGAGGAGAGAGAGGATAAAAGCGCTCAAGGAAATCTGCCTGAAATTCTTCCGCCAGCTGGAGATGCAAAGCAAGAGCAGATGGACATGGCGAGTTGTGCAGTCGATCCTAGGATCCATACCTGTTAGGCACCGAAATCCAGCTCTGTGTTGGTCCGCAACTGAACCATGGTGAGCGCAAGAGCCTTCTGCTGCACCTCTCCTGGAGCATCTTCCCTTCATTGTTCAGTTCCATCACTCTCACGCACTCTAAAGATGTCATCTGGAAAAAAATAACTCTCCCATCCTAATTCCTTTCTTCTCCCGCTCCTCCCGATGTGTGTTACGGACAGTATGTGACTGTATCCCGTAACACTGTAAGCATATTATGTCCATTTTTATTCTCTAAGTCTCTGTGATTCTCTTATTCACTCTCTGAAGTGTGTTTGTGATGCTCCAGAATGAAAGAGACTCCGTAAAGTTTAGCATTAGTGTTCTCCTCCATAGATTACAGTGGGACTGTGTCAGACAGACAGACCTGCCCCCACTCCTCCCGCAGACTTATCTCATCTTGGCCTGGGGGGACTACATGTGCTAGTAAACTGAGGGGGGTTGGATTTCTCCTGTTCCCACCATAATGTACAACAGCATCCTGCCCATAGGGTAACTGCAGAGGGGAAAAAGGAAAGGAGTGCTGGGGGGGGAGGGGGGAACTAATTGTACTGTAATTAAAACCATGCTTTGTGGAGCTGTGAAATGTGGTGGCCTTTGGCTTGCCATGTCCTGCACCTTTAAATGTCTCCAGGACAGGGGCCATTTTGTTCTCAGAGCTGCTACAGATTGTTGCAAAGCAGATGTCCACACCATGCTCTTGCCATAGAAATTTCATCTCCTCAAGCCTTTAAACAAAACTCATTTGATATTGAAAGCAACCAGATGCGTAATGACCTCTGGGATCATCAGTGGGTTGTGAAGCCAGCAGAGCAGAATAGACCTCTGCCACTCCAAGGATAGCACCACAAGCCGAAAGGAGTTGTAGGCTGCTATCCTCTATAGACCAGCCCCTAGCAAGGGACGTGGCACTTAAAGAACCTGTGGCTTTTGGGCTCTGGAAACTGGGATCAACAAGCCTCTCTGGCTGTGTTTACCTGGACTCCAGTGATGGCATCCTCAGTGTGGTGCAGCAGAGGAAAGATGGCTCCAGAGGCACCTGGCAAAGTGTGACTGAAGTTTATGGCCCCTGCATGGCCTTGCTTTCCAGTGCTGCTCTGTGAGCTGCAGATTTGCCAAGCTCTTCCATCCCCGAGTGGAGCTGATTTTGTGCAAAGCGAAAGTGATTTGGCTTGCAATCTCGTTTTTTGCCATCAGTCACTGCCTGAGACACCCAGCGGTAATAGAAGGGCACGGGAGCTCTGCATTTTCTATTTCCAGTCGGCAGCATTTCTCCTTCAGTGGGGACATAAATTCTGCCCTTTTTGTGTGTGCAGGTTTTGCAGAATTACGTGCCTTTTGCAGAGCTCTATATATTCTGAGCAGCAGTGTATGCACATGGGGTGCAGGGAAGAACTTGGCAGATGAGACTTAATTAGGGTGTAGGATTTTGTAGGGAACGGCATATTGGTGCATTTGCATTCAGTATTTGGAGAAATGCACCTGTCTCTGGATAGCTCACAAATGAACCTTTCTGCTTTCTGAACCTTCAGCATGTACTCAGATCATGTTTTCAAGCTTTTCCTGCAAACATGAGGGCATCAAATCAACTCACGTTTTTAAATGGAAATTAATTGACGTTTAAGTCATCACATGATTCCAGGAGCTGAAGCTTTAAGAAATACCCCAACTAGTGCAAGAGTTGACAACACTATTTTAGCCCATTTCTTCCTGGACCACATAAAAAGCCACTCACAATTAAAGAGGGGAGTGTGATGGGCTAGACCCCTCCATCCGGGATGCCACCTGATGTATTGGGATTTCACTGAGCCTGCTTGCTCCCCCTCTCTTTGTTTTGATGAATTAGGCTCTCCAGCCTCTGGCAGCGTGCACACACACACACACACACACACCAGCTGTAGAATCACACAAAGTCTGCAAGCAGCTCTCTATGAGAAGATTGCGCTAGGATATCGCCCACAACTCAAGTGCAGATCTCCTCTGGAAAGTACACCCAAAATAATATTGTCTTGTACTGTAGAGAAATCTAGAAAGCTCATAAATTTGCTCCCTCCCTCAATATGGAGAAAGACATGCACAACTTCTTGCCTCCTCCCCAGCTAGAAATTGCACAAACTGGGTTTAATAATAAACAAAACAAAATCTGCCTTTTATAGTTGATAAACGTAAGTGATTATAAGGGATAGCAAACAGAACACGGCAGATTACTAAGCAAAGAAAACAAAACACACCTATTAAGCGTAAGATCTTAAAGAGACTGGTTTCAAGAAATAATTTCTCACCCTAAATGTTGCTTTAGGCAGTTGCAGAGTTTCTGTAGCTCAGAGTTCCAGGTGTTTCTCTTTACAGACTAGACTCCTACTCAGCCCTTGCCTTTCCCTCAGCTCAGTTCCTTTGTCTCTTCAGGCACTTTCAGCAGCCTTTCTTCTTGGGCCGGGAGGCAATGGAGGAGAGTCCTATTTGCCTTACTCTCTGGCCTGAAATAAGATTTACCTAAGGTGGGAATCTTTTGTTTCCCAGTCTTGACCTCCCTTTCCTTTTAGTGGGAAATGACTAGCAGTCCAAGATGGTGTTTAATACCAGGTGACAGGACTGCCTGACCTAATAGTGTCACAGCTACTTTCCAGGACCCCTCTCAGGAAGGAGAGAGATTAGTATCTTCAAAGCCTTATTGTTTCTTCCTAATGGCCCAAGGCTGATGGCCTGTTTTCTGGTGGGTGGCTCCCAAATTCACACCCAGTTGTAATTGTTACATAGTCAATATTCCTAACTTTAGATCCAGAATTATCTGTATTCAGTGAATTATAACCTTTCCGATGATACCTTACAAGACCCATCTGGCATAAAAGATATCTTATGCCATATCCATATCATAAGCATATTTTCTTAAAGAATATGGGGTATAACGTCACAGGGAGGACATAATTATTATTACGTTTTAGGAAGATACCCCTAACCATTCCAGTGCAGTTAGGCTTTGCATCAGGAGTTTAGACACAACATAAACTTCCCGAGTGTTGCATTAATGCAGACCCATTAGAAATTCTAACCCACAACGGGCTGAGCAGGCTGTGATACATAAGTGCTATACATTTCCTTGCAGATGACATTGTTTGAGTAAGGTAGGTACTGAATATGACACCTAGGTTATATTTACTGTCATTTATTTTATTTTACTAGAACACTTTAGAATCTTTCCAGAGAGCTGTGAACTTTGCTTTCTAAAATCTTGTGGCTACATTTAAGGGGGGCTCTGCACTGAAAAGTGACTGGGAAAAATGGCAATTTCTTATTCCACAGAGCTGCTCCCTCGGCATGTTTTGGGTCTGATCCTTCCCCTTCACTTACACCTGGTTTTCTGCCCGTCTACCTCTGTTGACTTCAGTGGAGTGGCTCCTGGCTTACCTTGGGGTGAGACCTGAATCAGGCCCTGAATAGCCGGTGAAATTCAGTTCTTCTTAGTACTGCTACTGTACATTTGTATTCTGGTAGCACCTAGGAGCCCTCGGCCTGGACCAAGTCCCCAGTGCACTTGGTGCTGTAGAAACTCAGAACAAAGAGATGGAGCCTGCTGCAAGGCGCTGACTCTCTAAGACAGCTGGATGCAGGCGGACAGACAGGGGAGCACAAGGAAACAAGGAGGCAATATTGGTCAGGCTGACAGTCAGTGCATCAGCAGACTAACCACAGCTCAGATTTTTGTGGGCCTCAGGGCCAAGGACCCCAGTCAGGAAAGCACTTAAATTCACACGTAAGTGCTTTCCTGAGCCACAGTGAGTCTGGCCCTGAGGGTCTGTCTGCACCGCAGTCGGGGGCAGGACTGCAGCACACGGAGACATCTAGCTAGCGGGATGCCAACAGCAATGAAGGTGCAGCCGCACAGGCTTCAGGGTGAGCTAGTCAGCCAGTCCACACCCAGGGCTGGGTGAGCTTGTACACGCCATGGTTAAATTAAAGCTAGCGCAGATGGCAGCCACACCTCTGACTGCAGCACTGACATACCCTATGGGTACGTCTGCACAGGGATAAAGGACCAGTGGCACGGCCACGGCGGACCCAGGTCAGCTGAGGCCGGCTTGCAGGACTCAGGCTGCAGGGCTAGAAGTCATTGTGTTGACATTTGGGCTCAGATGGACTCCACCCTTGCAGGGTCCCAGAGCTTGGGCTACAGCCTGAGACCGAACATCTACACGGCTATTTTTCAGGCCCGCGAGGCCAAGTCAGCTGACCTGGGCCTGCCACTGGTTTTCTATCCGTGTGTAGACGTAGCCTTAATAGCTTGGAGATGGCAAACTTTATTGTTGTAAATGCAAAGCCACTGGGTTTTGTCTTTCTTGTTTAAATTGCTCTCAGTAGAACCACAGAAATGTAGGACTGGAAGGGACTGCGATAGGTCATCTAGTCTGGTCCCTGCACCACATGGCCGGTGTTTGCCCAGCACAGTGGATGCCTTGCCATCTCCCCAGGTAAACTTACCCTTTCATTGTGAAAGTGCACAAAACTGTTGCAAAATCCACAAGACACTGCTGGATTTGCAGCTGGACTCTACTAAAGCACTGACCAGTGTGTGGTCTCCTCTCTCCACCTGCATGGGGGCGGGGAGAGATGATGCCTGACAATAAATGATCTGGGATTTCATCCAGCGTCCCAGCTCTGCCTCAAGTCTCTGGGACCCAATCTGTCCAGTAATGAGTAGGGCCACACAAAAAATCCGCATCACTTATTACAAAACTGTTCAAAATCATTTTCATCCCACAGGTTTCCAAAGGCAATGGGTTTTGTTTTGAAAATCATCATAAAAAAGTACTGAAAAGATTTTTTTGGAAAAAAATAATATTTTCAGTTTCAGTTTCCCTCCCTTTTCTCCCACAATACATATAAATTAAAAACAAAACAGGACAAATCTGTAAAAAAAACACCCCAAATTTGGTTGTCATTAAAAAGGCAGAAGGCGGTCTGTCTCTTGGCATTGTTCTCGCTATCCCAAGAAGTTCCAAGTTCCCTGCACAGGCTATTAATTTCTCCTCTGGAAGTGCCTGAGCTGTCAAAGTTAGTTATGAATTATGAGTCCTGGATTCTCTGAATTTCTCCTCACCGAGGCAATAGTTGAGCTGGAGCAGCTGGCCAAGGCCGGAGGATTCCAAGAACTGATCTCTCTGTGGGATGGGAGCGAGGTGAAACCACGTTGCCAGGTCAAAAAGAACACTGCCCTTCTCTTTGGAAAGGGGGGATTGACTCCACACAGGCCAAGCAGCGTGAATCTGGAGCTCCTCCGTTGACTGTGATGATGGAGTTACTCCAGTATTGTATCCAGCCCCTGGCGCTCAATTCCTCCCTTCTCCCATAATCTTCTCATTTCCTCTGCTCTGTCTTGTAATATCTGAAACAGCTCTTCACGGCTGACGGATGGATAGTGCAGTGCCCTGGTGGACTCGTCTGCACTGGTTCTACCTTAGCCTGGGCAATCTGTACTGCAGCACTACTGAGACACCGCTGTCCTTCCCTAGCAGCACATCTGCCCCCGCCCTCCAACTTCTCTCCCCATTAGCTCAAAATTTAAGAAACCGCCCCGTGTATCCCAGCCTCTCCAATCTACAGATCCATAATGACAGCGGGGCTCGGTACAGTGGTAACAAATTGTCCGCATTATAGCTTTTTACGTCCTGATACCTGCCCTGCTAAACAGCTTATCTGCGAACCAAGTGAATTCACACTGGGATGCTACGCAAATAGCTGTCATGTAATAGATGTCAAGTATCAGAGGGGTAGCCGTGTTAGTCTGGATCTGTTAAAGCAGCAGAGAATCCTGTGGCACCTTATAGACTAACAGATGTTTTGGAGCGTGAGCTTTCGTGGGTGAATACCCACTTCGTCAGACGCAGGTAGTGGAAATTTCCAGGGGCAGGTATATATATGCTAGCAAGCAAGCTAGAGATAATGAGGTTAGTTCAGTCAGGGAGGGTGAGGCCCTGTTCTAGCAGTAGAGGTGTGAAAACCAAGGGAGGAGAAACTGGTTCTGGGGTACCCAGGAAAATGAACACTTACAAATGGCTGTAGCATTTACTTAAATGTCATGCCGATTGCTCGCTGTTGTTATACAATGAGATGGGTTTTACTGCTTCTTGAGTCCTCAGCCTTCAGAGGAATTTTTGTTAAATGCATAGGATGTGTGTGCATGTTTTAAGGGACACTGCTGGGTTAAAAGACATCACAAAATACAATCCTTGTGCCTGTGTGACTAGCGTAGAACTGAAAGACTTTTTGCTTCCCTCTATTTATGCTGTTTGTTTACCCTTGGAATTTCACTCACCTTGGACAATAAAAACTGGCCTACTCAGTTTCCCTTCTATTTCTAGTCAGTTTCCATTTGGGGTCTCCTGCACTTGCTTGGTACTGCAAGGCTTACAAAAGGAATCTAAGGGAATTCAGTACCAAAATCCCAATGAATTCACTGAGATTGGGTTCCTACTTTCTGCATGCTCTCAGCCTAAATCCAAACTAAAAACCCCTCTTTTCCTGTAAATTACTTTTAAAAACAATTCATTACCATATTTCTACTAATATCCATTAAAATGTTCAGCATGAACTCCCTGCGGTAACAGTGTCCCTGTGACCTATAAATATAATGTAGCCAGCAAAGAGCACCACAAGGCAAACCATTAGGATACAGTCAAAATCTATACCTTCATCACGTCTATTCCTCTCTCCTATTTCCCTGGATGAGGGGTTTGCCAAGTGTCTGGCTTGGGCATAGCATATTTATTTATTCAGATTTATGCAAATAGATTCATTTAACAAGTTAATTCATTTAGCAGGTCAAGTTGTTTTTATATTTCACCATTTCATACACAGATCTTATTCTTTTAACTGGGGGGGGGGTAGTTTTCTGCCCCATCCAACTTATATGTGAGTCTTATGTGCTGAGATGGGCACATTTTTAAGCATGGATATGATCTACCTATTTAATCTAGTTGACCTTCTCTAGCTACACTGCTCCCATCACCTTGTGTCTGGAGAAAGCTGTCTGTGCATATCATAAGCATAATTCCTAATTCTGAACCTTAGAGTCCAAAATGTGGGTGCCTGCATGAAACCTCCAAGCTTAATTACCAGCTTGGATCTGATAGCGCTGCCACCAGCCAAAAATTTCCAGTGTTTGGCTCACTCTGGTCTCCCCAAAACTTCCTGGGGGGGACCCAAGACTCAGATAGCCCTGAGTCTTACACAAAGGAAAATAACCCCTCTCCCTTGTCTTCTTCTTTCTTCCTCCGCAGGCTTCCCTCCGTGGGTTATCTGGAAGTTACTGTACTTAAAACTTGAATTACAAAAGAGAGGGCAATTTACCTCCTCCTCTTCTTTCCCCTCCCAGTCTTTCCCTGAGAGAGAGCGTATCCTGGCAAGGATTTCTTCCATAGAGCTCACTTAGAAAGAAATAAACCAGGTTTTAAAAAGAAAGCTTTATATAAAGAAGAAAAGACATAGAAAGGCTCTCTGTATCAGATAACATATACAGGTTCAATGCTTAAAAGAAAAATATTGATAACGCTTATTCAAAAGAAATACAATTTAAAACATCCAGCAAGCTAAACAAGAAATACAAAAAACAATAAAAGCCTATTGTTTTTCTACCTTTGTACTCACAACTTGGAAACTGAAGATTAGAAGCTTGAAGATAGAAAGATCCCTCTCATAGCCGAGAGACAGACAAAAGACACACACAAAGGGACACACACCCAAACATTCCCTCCCTGAGCTTTTAAAAATCCGGTTTCCTGACTGGTCCTCTGGTCAGGTGTTTGGTTCCCTTTGTTAACCCTTTACAGGTGAAAGAAACATTAACCCGTAGCTATCTGTTTATGACAGTGCACCAACTAGCTTCTCTGAGTGAAAGGGTCTGTGTTCCAGTGGGGACGAGCGAGGTCGCAGCAGTGAGGCTGCTTTGACCAGTGGGGGGAAAATGATGTAGGCTGTAGCAGAGGGACCAATGAGCTCTTCGAGGCACGGCTGGGTTTGCAGAACGCACCGCAGCTGCTGCCAGAAGCTAGCCATTCAGTAGGTTCGCCCAACAGTGCTGCGGGGCCTGAGGCTGAGGTGGCTTAAATAGGCACAATGCTTTGACTTCCAGAGGAGCATTGTAAGGAATCATGGGTATTGGACCCAGGTCTGTAGGTGGCCAGGCAGGCCTCGGGCAGCACCGGCTCTGGCCCCAGCTAAGAACTCTGGTTCCTGACTCCTACTCTGACCACCACTGTTCTGCCTAGTGGGACTCCTACATCCTGTCCGCGACAGCTATACATGGTGATACCAGCTGGGAATGGGATGTATAGTGCCCCCTAGGAACAGCCGCCCCCCGACAGGCTGTCTGCAGATACCACGTCCCCCAATACAGAGGTGGCCCCCAATGGATGATCCCGCTGGTATTCTCTCACCCCCTAGCTGATCCCTGTCCTGGAGCACAATGCTGGCCCCCGGTAGCCAGTAATGGAGACACCATTAGCTCTCCTGAAAAACAATCTTCCTGGGCATTTATTTGCTAAGGTGATGCTGGTTTGCCTTGATAACACCCGACCCCCCCGGACACACCACTTTAAACGGAGACTTGGCCACCTGTTCTGCCCTTCCGTTCCTGACACAGGACATAGGTCACGACGGGAGCACACTGGGGAGGCAGAGCGCCTATTTCAATGCATGTATGTGTCTCTGCACTCTGCATGGCCTGTGGCCATCACACTCCACTCTCCTTCCCAGGGCAGGAACGTGGGCAAAACGCTCTCCCTGGCTAAGGAGGCTCCTTGATCTCCAACCCAGCACCTCTCACCACTCGGCCTGACCTTACCAGGGAGCAGGTGGCTCACTCCTCCAAGCTTAGGTGCCCATGTGCCCTGGTTCAGGTGCTGCCTGGCACCTGGGTATAGATGGTGCCTCTTCAAAAACTCTGCAGGGGTCTTCTGGGATGTGGTGTGTGTAGTGTAGCAAAATCACATGATCCTACAGCCCTCCAGACACCCCTTTGCCAGCTCGAGTCGGGAGAGTGCCTTGCCCAAACCCTCTGGCCCCGTCTGATGGATGTGTGGGAATCCTACAGGGCCTTTTCCTTTATTAAACATGCGACAGTGTGAATTCAGCAAAGTCAGGTGTCCTAATAAAAGGATCCTGGGTTCAATGGGAGTTGCAGGGACTTGGTACCGCTAAAAATGTAGGAGCCTAAATATAACATTAGGAGCTCAAGTTTGGGCCGAAATCAATAAGGATATTTGGCCACAACCCCCCTGGGCTAGCTCGAAATCAGACAAACACCACGACAGCCTCTGAAGTTCTATAACTAGTCCCCATGCCCCACCCTGCCACCCATAGGGCAGCCATGCACACCCCAAGATCTGGAGGGGCTGGCTTTCGGGACTCTGTGATTGGGTGAACCCCCACCCCCTGCTAGAAAAGGGGGGGGAACCAATTAGAGTCATACTCTGCACCTGCAAGCTGATAAACTCCATGGGTCCTGGCCAGAGGGGGTGGAGCTAACTAAAGCCCCTTGAGGCACCTGGGCCTTTTAAGGAGCTGAGGGAGCCCAGCGGAAGGGAGAGGACCCAGGAGAGAGGAGGCATGCTGGGCAGGGAGTTCCCTCTCTCTGGGAAGGGCCTTGGGTAGGCAGATTGAGGAAGGTGGCAGCCACAGGATCGATCCCCGTGGTGGGCTGTGAAAAGGGGGCTAGATCCAGGGAGAGCCTGCAGACGGGGTCCCCGTGGGAGGGAGGTTTGTGAGTGGAAGCAGAAGACCTCACTAGCTCGAGGAAGAATTCTTGTCTGGGTTTTCACATTTCGTTTGCTCGGCCTTGGTCTCTGTCTTGCTGTCTGGGGTGTGTGGTGCATCGGCCCGGCGACGCGCTGGAGCTCAGTGGCACAGCACCACTCGTGGGCTGGCCCACAAGTCCCCTGGAGGCATCTCTGCAGAGCAGAGTGTGTTGCCTCCCCGGAAATCCCATCCCCAGCCAGCCTGGGAGCGGCATGCAGATACCCCGCCTGGCACTACTGTGTTCTGCAGCTGTCTTGTGGAGTTTAATGAGGCATTTGATGTCCTCATTAGGAATGAGAAGAACTCATTTGTGTCTGTGCTTTTAAGGCAGTCTCTAAATGTCTCGGCTCAGGGGCTAGAGGAGTCTGCACCCTGCGAGGAGCCCTTTATGAACGCAGTCCCAGTTACCTCGAGCCAGTGCAGAGCAGCAACATTAACCCTTTCTTCTCTGGCCTTAGGCTGTGCTGGCATTCATGATGACATGTATGCAGAACTTTTCCTCTCAAAGCATCCCGCAATGATTTGTCCTCTCAATCCATACACCACCATTGGGATGCAGCTGCTTCTGGGGTGGAGGTCAGCAGCCAAGTGCGCTGCAGGACAGTAATGTGAAGGTGACACTTTCCCCAAGATATGAGAGGGCAGGTGGGCCCCATACTGGCAAGAGAGGGTTAAGGGGAGCCTCGGGAGCCAGCTGACCCCAGGCCACTACACTCGCAGCCATGCAGAGGAGGAGATCTCCCTTGGCTGTTTCAGCTCTGCTACTTGAGCGAAGCCTGCCCTGCTAGATGGGATGACCAGACCCAGGAGGACAGACAAGAAAGGACCAGCTGCACGGAGCCAAGCCGGTAGCAGAAGGGAGGGTCTGGCTGACTAAACCTCACATGACCTGGGTTATTGTTCACTGTTTTCCTTTTTGTTTTGGACCCTAATACTCCAGAAGAGGTAAGACTCCATTTGCCTTCGCCAGAGCACTATAGCACCACGGCTCTGGCTTTGTGAGGGGCAATACCGGACCATCAAGGACCGGCGGGGGGGACGTTGAGCCCTGATGGGCCACAAGGGGGTGCCACTTAGAAAACCTAGCCACACAAGGACCCCGGGGATACTCCTATGCTAAGGGAAAGGGCCATGGGTCAGGACCTAGTTACTGAGGTTTGCCCCAGTCTCGGGTTTGCAGGGTTCTACTGTTTTGCTGAGGGGCTGATGTGTTAGCAAGGGCCATAGTGCCATTAGCTGAGCTGGAGTACCCACCGCCCTGACCCCTCTGCCCTACCTGTATCCTCCAGGGCTCCATCACCCTGTTGGCACCATTCACAGATGCAGGGAGTTGTCCAGATGCCACTGGAGAGCCCACTGCTCAGGAGCTGCAGCTCCAGCTGCATTCAGAACTGGGCTCTGAGCGGCGGTCAGGCAGGGGAAGAGAAGAAACCCTGTCACGGGGGCAGCTCAGGCACAGAGCCAGGTGACGGTGGCCAACCCCAGAGCGAGCGTGTTAGGCTGAGCCAGGTGGAATTCCCTGGCACTCAGACACTCTGACTGAGAATTACAGGGGTTGCACTGAACTGGTTTGCGCTGGCTGGGTATCTACACAGGATTAACCAGACCTGCCTGCTACCCCGTGCTGGCTGTGCTGAACCTCGACAGACCTGGGACAGATTCTGAAGGGCCTGGATCTGGTCCAGCTGAAACACAGTAACTGTGGAACCTATTCACAGCGGAGGTGGAGGGATGATTCGCTGGGCCCAAGAACACAGGGCTGGCTGCTCTGAGCATGCAGGACCCAACCACCAAAGCTTTTGGCCATTGCAGTTTAAGGGACTCGCCCCCAGCTGCATTCCCAGCCATTAGCAGGCAGCAGTCACAGACAAGTGAGCAGGTCAGACAACACCGTGGCACAGCACGTACACACCCCCTTGGCTGTGGGATCCAGCCACCCATGGTCTAGCTCAGCTTCTGCAAATCCTCAGGGTGCACAAGGAAAGCCAAGCGGTGGAAATGGAGCCTTTCCCTGTCCCCCGCGCTGCTGACTGCATGGGGGCAGATCCCAAGTGTAGATAAGCCCTTAGCCAGTGTGTTTGAGGGGCCAGGAATGAAAACCCACCCCCAGCAGCAACTCCCTTGCTCCTGTTCTTTGGCTGATGGAAGTTGTGAGGCCCCAGAGGAGAAATGTTGCAGTAGGTGCTTGCGAACGTGATTCATGGCAACGTTAAACGGATGAGCCCGGGCCGCGTTTCAGCTTCTCCAGAGACGATATCAGGTGTCAGTGTCACACTTTTCATCCGCAACTTATTGAAAATCCTTTTGGAGGGGACGGGGCCTCTTGAAAACTCCAGCTCTGAGCTCCATTCCAGTTGGTATTCGACCTTTTAAAGCGTCAGTTCCTGACAATGTCCTTATTACGTGGTCCTGACAGGATAAGCCCTCCACAAGTTAATACCTGGGGCAGCTCCTCGCACACAATTCTTCCTCGCTGCAGTCATTCCAGCAGGCCCCTCTTTTACTGATTACAGGCACAGGAAATCTTTCGTTGTTGCAGTCCATATGTCACTTTCACCTTGAGTGAGAAATATGGCTCTGCCAATAAACTCCACCTGCTTTGGTGATCACAAATGTGCTTAGGGATGCCTGCTCTGTCACATAGAGCAGAGGTTCTCAACCTTTTTCATTCTGAGCCCTGCCATCCCCCACTTCATGCTATAAAAACTCCATGGCCCACCTGTGCTACAATAACTGATTTTCTGCATATAAAAGCCAGGGCTGGCATTAGGGGGTAGCAAGCAGGGCCATTGCCTGGGGCCCCACATCACAGGGACCCCCACGAAGCCACATTGCTCAGGCTTCAGCTTCAGCCCTGGGTGGCGGGGCTCAGCGCCCTTGGCTTCAGCCCCATGCGGCGGCGGCGGGGGGGCTTTGGCTTTCTGCCCTGGGCCCCAGCGAGTCTAATGCTGGCCCTGCTTGGAGGCCCCCCTGAAATCTGCTCAAGTCTCCCTAGGGGGCCCCAGATCCCTGACTGAGAACTGCTGACATAGAGTGTCCCACCCCTGGTCTCCACTGGCAGAGATGAGAAACGTGCCAGCTTCTCCCAGGCCATGTGGCTTTCTTTATTCTCCGTGTGTGCATGTGGTGGGGAGGGGAATCCCTGACAAGGAGCACTCCCACTGAACAGAGCTCTCTGCACTGAGGGAGAGCAGGTCTGTTTGCCATCCCTGGCTAGGCACATGATGCGGGTGATAAGAATATAGGAACGGCCAAACTGAACCAGACCAAAGGTCCTTCTGTCCTAGTATCCTCTCTTCTAACAGTGGCCAATGCCAGGTGCCCCAGAGGGAATGAACAGAACAGGGAATCATCAAGTGATCCATCCCTGTCTCCCATTCCCAGCTTCTGGCAGAAAAAGGCTAAGGACACCATCCCTGCCCACTCTGGCTGACAGGAGAGTAGCAGTTGATTAGCCGTATCCCCCTACTGAATTCACTGAACAAATCATCTCTGTTTCTGGGCTGGTGGAATGGTTTATCTCATAGCAAAGAGATGCCCTCCGGCTCCAGGCGATTCTCACCAGGATTAAGCCAGGTGATGGTGGGTGTGTTGGTCGGGTGCTATCAAGCATTGGACATCAGACCTAGCTCAGTCAGCAGCGAGTCTGCTTTGGACAAGAGCGCAGCTCAGAAGGCCTTACAAGCTTCCAGGGCATCTGCCGCTGGCTGGCGCTAACCCTCGAGGGCCCTTTGAACAGCACTGTGCAATCCCCACAAGGAATGCCTGGCCGAGGGAGGGGTTTCTGTCTGCTTCCCCATGTGTGCTTTGCCTCCCCAGTTGGAGATCAGCAGGGCCTCAGAAGCTAACATGTCCCAGCTGTGTAGATGGCGGCCATGGCAGGGGTTGGAGGCAGAGCTATGGTAATAGGATTGGCTTTCTCCTGTGGCCTGACAAAGCCCCAGTTTCCTGAGCTGCACGGCCTGGTTGCAGGAGCTGAGAGGTGAGCACGGTTGAGACACACAGCAGCTGGGCCCGATGCAGAGAGGAGGCCGTGACAGAACAGGGCAGGGCTGACTTGACTTGGTCTAAGTCTCTGGGAACCCCCAAGAGATTTGTACTCTAATCTAGGGCTCTCAGGTTGAGCTGCTGCCTGAGGCATCCCTGTGCGGGCCTGCAGACAAAGGGCTGGTAGTAGGGAGGGCAGGCAGGCAGCTCAGCTTGAGGATCACTGTGCTGGGCACATTAACCCACTGTACAAACACCCACCTCTCCAAAACGAGTGCAGTAAACTCCCTCAGCTGCCCAGCCTCCAAAACGACAGAACCTCCCACCCTCATGGGGAGCCCTGGTTCACCCAGCCCAGTGGACGGGTTAGAATACACCTTGCCCTGTGATGGGGGAAGGAATCAAGGCTGGCACTGCCAAGGGAGGTCGGCCGAAGGGGCCTGCCTGTAGGAGGTGGTGGCACCTCCACTGGTCTGGCACCGTACAGCTAAATTCAACGTCCCAGTTAGCATCCCGGCCCAGAGCCCAGCATCTGGACCACTGCAAGATGGGGCTTGCTGATTGGCCAGCTGCTCTGAGTGATTGGCACCTGTCAGGCACACTAGATGATTGGCAGCTTGGCACCATCCAGAACATTTACACGCCAGTAGCATTTAGTGTGTGCCCTTCCACATGGCACATCGCCAGGCAGCTAACGGCTCGGAAAACACATCTGCCCCGCCTGCCGGGGTAGCACTACACAGCAAAGGGCCCGGGTGCTCTGACTCAGCCCTGTTTGGACTGAGGAGTATGCAGCAGAGAGACAGCTGCCTCCAACCATACCACTCGGGGTTCCTCCTGCACTCCTGCTCTTTACAGCCAGCACCACAAATGAACCAGCTATAAATTGCTCTGCTTAAATTATGCATTAGCTTTTTAAACGGCAGTTTAAGCTCGCAGTGAGATGGATTTTTATCAGTGCCTGATGCCCACCTCAGGATGTTAAATTTCATCTCAGGTGGATCAGATGGGTAATAATTTCCTCCTTTAGTGAGACATAGAAATTCACTCCTCTGCCTTGGCGCATGGGATACAGAGCAATGCACAGAAAAAGGCCCCCATGCTGCTCCCTTAATCCCACCGTACGCAGCCCCCCCCTCCTTCGCTGCCAGTTCTGGGCTCCTCACACACACACACACACAGATACACACACACAGCTCGGCTCGTGCTCCTCATTCCTGATCCACTGCCCAGTGCTGGGCTCTCCACATACACACAGCTCTGGCCAGCGGGTCCCTTCCCCCTACTCTTCCAGGTCTGGGCTCCTCCACCACAAATCTTCTCATGCATCTCAATCCCAGCCCACTCCCCAACCCCAGCTATAGCAGCCCAATAGCTCTGCCAGTGCCCCTGATCCTGCTATTCCAGTGCTGGGCTGACTCTATCAATGGTAACATATTTCATGAGATAGTTCTGAGATGTTGGAGTGGGGGATGGGGAGAACCCAGCCTTCCCAACTCTGGCAATTTTATCACAAACCTCACACTAGTTAGTTGTGGGTTTTTTCCTTAAAGCACCAGCTCCTGGAGTCCTGTGATTACTTGCGAATCCTTGCTTTTATTTTAAAATAAGAGTACGTTTCTGGTCCTCATGGCTGCAGAGAGCAAAGCTAGAAAACCAGACCCAAGTGCACCCTGAAGAATCAAAAAGCAGGAGGCAAATTAAAGCAAACATTTATAATTTTTTTTTAAATCTCATGATTTTAAGCCAATCCCCTGATTTCTGACTCTTGGGTTGGCACTCCTAGGAATGTAACCCAGAGGGAATCAGTTAGCACTGGGGTGGCCAACCTGTGGTTCCGTAGCCACATGCGGCTCTTCAGAAGTTAATATGTGGCTCCTTGTATAGGCATCAACTCCAGGGCTGGAGCTGCAGGCGTCAACTTTCCAATGTGCTGGGGAGTGCTCACTGCTCAACCCCTGGCTCTGCCACAGGCCCTGCCCCCACTCCACCCCTTGCTGTCCCCTCCCCTGAGCCTGCTGTGCCCTCACTTCTCCTCTGCCCCACCAGACCCTCCTGCACACCATGAAACAGGTGACCGGGAGGTGTGGGGGGGGAGGTGCTGATCGGTGGGTGGGAGGCGCTGGGAGCAGGGGGTGGGGGAGTTAATGGGAGGCTGCTAATGTATTACTGTGGCTCTTTGGCAAGATACATTGGTAAATTCTGGCTCCTTCTCAGGCTCAGGTTGGCCACCCTTGGGTTAGTGCTTTCAGCCACACTGAGCCATGGGCTGACCTGGAATAATTTAGTTTGGGATTGGTTCTGCTTTGAGCAGGAAGTTGGACTAGATGCTCTCCTGAGGTTCCTTCTAACCCTGATATTCTATGATTCTATGACCATTCCCTGCAATTCCAGCCCACTGTCAGGTTTCTCAGTCTCACGCCAGCCCTTTTGTACTCAGAACCGAACACGATCTCAGCGGGGGAAGACGGTTTTGCATGGAATGCGGAGCCAGTGGCCCAGCCGGTGGCAGCTGATGTCGCCCTATCAGCCCTGGCATTCCCGCTTCACACCAGGAATTGACAATCCACTCAGCTTTATGAGCCCAGAGAAGGGATGGTTTGTATCAGCACTCATAAAGTTGCGAGCTGTTGATTTGCCGGGGCTGGTACCATTCAGCATATGCAAAGCTGCTGGAGGCTGAGGGTTGGAACCCCCCTCCACTCTCCCCGATGTTCCAATCTGCTGCCTTTCTAAAACTCTCTCAATTTCCTCTCCTCTGCTGGCTGGGATATGAGCTTTACAGCCAGAGATTTTCAATAACCGTGATGTGGGATGAGGCGATTCTCAGTCCTTCCTCCCTTCCCTGCCCCAGTGAGGAGAATGACTGGCTGTGCCGTTCACCTGTTGATCATGATACTTTCACAGCCACCGGCTGCGGGGGATGGATTCTAGTTCATTTGCTAACGTTGTCTGCTTCCTACCAGAGAGTGTGAGCCCCTGAGCCCATCTGTTTCCTTCTTCTCCATGGAACTTGCTAAGGAGGCTCTGCAAATGCATAGATCTTTGGGCTTTGCAAAGACACCTGACCCTGCTCAGGGTCAGGATTCGGGGCAGGGGAGAGGGGTTTGTATCTGGAGCAGCAGCCAGCAGCAGATTGGATCTGAGCTTGAAACGTGATGTGGTGCTGGAAGAGCCAATGTAATGCTGGAGCTGCGTCATGCAGACGCTTCCCATCGAGGATCAGAGAGAGGGTCACCCTTTCACACGGGGGCACCATCAGCTCCCCTCTGCCCCGCACCCCAGGAGAGTGCAATCAGCTGTGGGCCCCTCAGGACCAACGGAGAATCAGTGACACAGGAAGGAGCTCAGACAAGAACAACGGAGAGGAAAAAGGGCAGATGGGATTGGCTCCATTGAGAAATGAATAGTCAGAAGCAAATAACGTATAACCAATCCCAAGTGCTCCTGCTGGCAGCGTCGCCAACTCTAGCTATTCAAAAATCAGGAATGAGGGCCCAAAAAATCATCTGACTCCCTTCAAAACAGGAAACGTTCAGATTCTTCTATTTGCCTTCTGAGTTTGCTCCTTGAGGTGGTCAGGTTTCCGGACCTTTCTCTGCAGCTGACTCCATTTGATTTGTACATTGCTTCCTGGGGCAATCCCTCTGGGATCGGACCTCGGGCTGTTCCATGGAGTCCCATGGGCACTGGTGTAGTGCGCTGCATCCTGGCATCTTGGCCCTTCTGCGTCTCATTCCAGCCTGGGCTGGGCGGAGTGGGTGACTGTGTGTATTTCCAAAGTCCACTTGAGTCCAGGGGGAAGTCCCCAACGGTGCGTCAACTGAACTAGTGCAGTGGGTGAGGAGTGTTTGCCGGGACGGGGGCTGTGACAATGGGAGTAGCAGAAAAGAGCCTTTTCGGAGCAGCACCCTTGCTCCCTGCCAGCCTGCGTCCCTTTGACAATAGCCAATGGCAGGCCAGCAGTTAAGAACATAAGAACGGCCGTACTGTGTCAAATCAAAGGTCCATCCAGCCCAATCCTGTCTACCAACAGTGACCAATGCCAGGTGCCCCAGAGGGAGAGAACCTAACAGGTAATGATCAAGTGATCTCTCTCCTGCCATCCGTCTCCACCCTCTGAGAAACAGAGGCTAGGGACAGCATTCCTTATCCATCCTGGCTAATAGCCATTAATGGACTTAACCTCCATGAATTTATCTAGTTCTCTTTTAAACACTGTTATAGTCCTAGCCTTCACAACCTCCTCAGGCAAGGAGTTCCACAGGTTGACTGTGCTGTGTGACGAAGAACTTCCTTTTATTTGTTTTAAACCTACTGCCCATTAATTTCATTTGGTGGCCCCTAGTTCTTAGTAAATAACTTTTCCTTATTCACTTTCTCCACACCACTCATGATTTTATAGACCTCTATCATATCCCCCATTAGTCTCCTTATTTCCAAGCTGAAAAGTCCTAGCCTCTTTAATCTCTCTCCATATGGGATCCATTCCAAACCCCTAATCATTTCAGTTGCCCATTTTAGTTGGTGGTAGGTCGTGCTAACATTGCTTGTGAGGTGAGAGGCAGTCCTCATGCTCTGGTGCTGGTGTGAGTGAACAAAATGTCTTCCCCTAAAGGCCAAGCAGGCCAATTACCAAGACCTGTCAATATACAGAGAATGGCTCCCCCTGGCCAAAACTTTTAAATACAAACACAGAATAACCAGCATTCCCCCGCACCCACACTGACTTCTTTGCTGTTAAGGAACTTTTCCAGGCTCATCAGAGCACTGGTGGCAAAATATAATCAAACAGTCCCTGTTGCCTTAATCTGTCACCCTTCAAAACCTCTAATGCTGCCATTAAATCCTCTCTCCACCCTCCCACCCGTGACAAAGGGAAGCCAAGATTGTCAGGAGACACTTTATTCTCAATCAGTTCGAAATAAAGCCGTTCTAACACCGCGGCAATAAAAGCAGACTTTAATTTTAGAGCTAATTAAATATCAACAACTGGAATGCAGCAACAGACACTTAACCTGGAATAACCTATTATTTATAAGGAATATAATGCATTGACTGGATATGAAGTGAGTTGTAGTTATTTTAACATCAGTTGTCACAGTCTAACTGTTCTCTTTTGTCTGGCTCCAGCACAATCAGCCCGCCTGCTTCCGCCGGGACCATTCCACTTCTGCGCTCGACAGAAGATTAATTAAGCTGAGGTCCCAGCAGAGGACAAGCTCACGTGCTCCTGTCCACACTTGGTGAACCTAGGTTATACTGGAGCAGAGCCTCAGCTGATGGGGGCGGGGAAAGCTGAGCCATGCGAACCATCTAACTGGAGGGTTCAATTCTAATTGCAACCCACAAACTGTCTGACAACTCACTAGAAGCTGTGAATTATTTACGGGGAACGTGTGTGGCCCAGCCGGGTACCTCTGACAGCAGCAGAGCTGCCAGGGGCGGACCTGAGCTTGCTGGAGCTCAGCACCACGGGACAAGGCTGGATTCTAATCAGATGCTTGGTGCGTGCTGCAAAAAGGAGACACTCCCGTCCTGGCAGGTCATAGGTGCAGACTCCCCTGCCTCCAAAGAGCAGGGCTTTTGCCCACTGCTGGACAGTGCTGAGTGCAGAGGAGGGAACGTGGCCCTGGTGGATGGATCGAACAGGGTACAATGAAGGGCCTTCTGCTTGTGTACAGCAGCTGCCAGACACTGGGCATTAAATCCAAAGATCTCAAAGCACATTACTTCACACAATGACTGAAAGAGCAAGCGCTTCTGCTTCCCCAGCCCAGGGTATAGTCACCCCCCTTGGACGGGTGAGGAGACTAAGGCACACAGTGGGGACATGGTGGCAAAGCCAGCTCTCCTGGCCCCCAGACATCCTCTGAAAAACCCCAGGCTATCCCCGCAGAAGGCGTCTTTGCCAGCATCCCGGCCCTCAGCAGAGGCAGTAGTGTGAGCTAAGAGCTGACTAGCTGTCTCATCATGCCCGCAGGCCACGCTGCTCTCCCAGCGCCTGGCTCTGCTCCTATCGAGTGCTGTGATCAAGGTGCATTGCCAGCACCAAGCCCTTACCACCCTCTCCCTATTCTTGCAAGTTTCCCCTTTGGCTGTAAACGGACAGGCCCTTTCAATCAGTACAGGCCGGGAATATTCATGGGGGTGTTTCTTGGCAGCATTCTCCCTCCTTCCTGGGCTGAAAGGTCATGTAACCTGAGCACAGGCCCCATTTCACTTAACGCCTGTATTATATTTGTAAGAGGCTCGCTGGCTGAGATTAGCAGAGTAAATTGACTGATAGGTCTAATCGTTACAGGCTGAAATGCCCATGCCTGCCACGCAGCCCCTGCTGAGATCAGGCCTTCCAAGGTGTCACTCAGGCTGAAAGTATGCAGCAAAGCCACCTGCGGACAGCACATCTAGAGACTCACCCGCTGTTCTGAGTTATGGATGGAAAGATGCAAAGCCAAACGCAAAGGGAAAGGGAGGAAAAAAACCTAAAACCAAACATCAAAAACTGCCATTTTTGTTTAGCGTAGGATTTTATTTTTATTTTTTTTGGCTAAGAAAGGAGCATTTTTTGCAGACTTGCTCCAACGGGCTCCATCTCTCTTCTGCCTCTGTAGGCGCAAAAGCCTCCTTCTCTGCAGCCAGGAGTATCTTCCAGCCTCTCTCCACCCCAGAGACCCTACCCCATTCCATAGCTCAATGGGAGCCTTGCTGTCTCTCCCTCCCCCTTAGCTCCTCCCTCTTGCGCTGCTGTTATCTGCTCTGCAGCTGCATTTCATTCTATGCAGCCGTAAGAGGCGATCTATGCTCTGCCATGCTAAGTACAGAGGAGGGAAAGCATCCATGCAGGGACACACTGTGGTTTGTTTCGCTTTCCTGCATTTCAGGGGGTATTTTTGTCCCTTTATTACCATCTTTTAATTGGTTTAACCAACTTGAGTGAGCAAAGTGGGCACGAAGGAGGAATGCGGGGAGCAGCAGACCAATCTCTTTGGCATCAGAGTCCCTCCGTGATCCGAATAGCTGCCGGTCCTGCATTTCATAAAAGCTGCTGACAGAAAGATTTGGGCGAACAGAATTATTTCCTTATTAAAGTGAGAGGTTGTTTCCCTGTTATTTATTCTCACTGCCAGGCTTGGCTCCAGCCACTGGCCTCATTATTTCCTGTACTCGTGCAATTAGGCGGCAAACTGGCCCTGTCCAAACAGCATTTGGTTGCTGTCGCGCACACATGACTGCTGCTGAGAATGGCCCTGCAGGCTCCGAAAACAGCCAGCTGAAGCAAAGCCAATGTCCTCGCCTCACTCGCTGGTGGCCTCCCCGAATGGGGAATATCTGCGGGAAAGGAGCTTGAGGTAAGAGTGGCTCAGAGACTGAATAGAAGCCAGCAGAGGCGGCTGTGAAAAGGGATAATACCATTCTGGGATCATCTGCGCTAAGACGTGAGGGGTAACTGTCCCTCAGCTAGAGCACTGCACCCCGTGCTGGACACCACGCTTGGACAAACTGGAGAGAGCTCAGGGGAGAGCACCAAAAATGATCAAAGGTTAAGAAAACCAGACCTATGAGGAGAAGTTAAAAGCATGGGGCGCGTGTTTAGTCTTGAGAAAAGGAGACTGAGGAGGGATCTATGATCTTCAGATATATGAAAGGCTGCTATAAAGAGGATGATGATCAATTGTTCTCCATGTCTACTGAAGCTAGGACAAGTAGTAATGGGCTTCATCTGCACCCAGGACGAGCTATTTGAAGAAGGTTTCTAACTATAAGGTTTGTTAAGCTCACAGGGTCCTGAGGGAGGCTGTGGAATCCCCATCACTGGAGGTTTGTAAGAACAGGTTGGACAAACACCGGTCAGGAGTGGTCTTGGTTGGTTTGGTCTTGCCTCAGTGCAGCGGTTGGACTTGATGACTTCTTGAGGGCCCTTCCAGCCCTACAGTTCTGTGATTCTATGAAGCCACTCGTCTGGTGTGCGGAGGCACGGCCCTTCCCCATCCACCTGGGAGCTTCCTGGCTTGGCAACTCCTTGTTCCTAGGTACTTGGACAGTAACCCCACTGCCCCATCATTCGGGCCCCCTCGTCCCCTGCCTCCCAAAGCAACACGACACTACTTCTTACACCTCCAGCTGGGAGCATTTCCGAACGTGACTGCTGTGTCCAGAGGAGCAGGAAGATGTTTATGCTGCAGCTGGCCTAGCATAGAGGGCAGAGGAGAAGGGGGCATGTTAAGAAGGCAGAGCAGGCAGTGGGGTAGAGAAAGACAGGCCACATAGCTTGGAGATAAAATGGAGATAACAACCTTCCTTTCTCCCACGGTGTGCTTGTCTGGTCTGTTCAGATCATCAGCTCAGCAGGGAAGCACCCGGCACAATCTCAGAAGTGGCTCTAGACCATGGATGCCCCGCTTGTCTTTGGACCTTTGTCTCTTTCCTCCTTCCGCGGAGAGCCAGGGAAGGTTTGACTGGGTAAGGCGAGGTTTCCTGCACGGCCTGGGTTTGCTGGAGATTTACATCTCATCTTCAGTACCAGCCTGCCTGGCGCTCACGGAGTTCTCAGAGAAAGTTAAGTTCTTTGAGGCTCGCCCCCAGGTAAGCTGCGGCGTGTGTATCGACCTACAGTTAGCAGATTGACTGAAGCCTGCTTTAAAAAATGTATCTGAACCTGGCAGGGAAAAAT
Source organism: Chelonoidis abingdonii (assembly GCF_003597395.2). Lineage (NCBI taxonomy): Eukaryota > Metazoa > Chordata > Testudines > Testudinidae > Chelonoidis > Chelonoidis abingdonii. The sequence goes on from NC_133781.1 coordinate 29,543,749, forward strand.
AGAGGATGAAGGGAGCTTGGGGAGTGGCGGGGGCAGGGGGAGAGTGAGCAAAGGTGAGTTAGAGGCAAGGAAGAAAGACAGGTTTTCAAAGTGAACCTGTCCATTTGCTCCAGAGCCGGCCCTTCCACCAGCGTGTCTGTCAAGCAGAAAATTGATTGCAATCCGCTTAATTCTTCAGGGCTATCCTGAGCGTGCGATTCTTGCTCTGCTGAGCCTCTTTGCAGCCAGCAGGAAGGGGAGCCAAGCTGGTGGAACGCCTCACCGGGGACTGGCATCAAGCCCGTTGGCTGGGCCATTGGGTTGCAGTGCCTGGCTACGGAGGCTGTGCTGCCAGGAACTGGTGGGCTGCAGAATGCACGCACCGGGGTTTAATACAGCGCCCCTCGCCCACTGAAACCAGCAGGGTTACTCTAGATTGACTTCGGTGCAACTGGTAGCAGGGCTTGGTCCTGTCTGTCTGCAACCAAGGGGCCACTTCCTCCAAGTCTAATGGGAAACTCTGCTCCCGATGCGCCAGGGCCTATGACAGTCCTACCAGTTAGGAACGGAGGTGGAGGAGGACACTGTGTCCAGCAGGGGATACTGGTGTCAGAATTCAGCCGGGACAACGAGGCTCACACGCCACACACGTGGAGGGATCTTCAGTGACGACAGCTTTTTGTCCCATTCACAGTGCAGCAATCCCATCTGCACTGGGCCTCCACTGTGTGTTGGCTCAGAGGGAAATGTGCTACTTAGACCCTCTCCCAGGATCCCAGCCCCCTGCACTTGCAGCTCGTGGGAAGTTGGCAGGGCTGGGTGTCCTGGAAATGCTTCCAAGCAACAGGAGGTTGCAAAGACATGGGTGGGTTTGGTTCCCATGCTGGGGGCTGGGGGGGAGGGGCGACACTGGTCCTGCATCCTGAAGCAGCAGAGCCTCATCCCTGTACAGGGTCTTTACCTGGGAGAAGAGTCAAGGGGACAGGTGTAGCTGTGGAATAAATTCTCCTGGGTCACCTGGAACCACTTGTGGGCACCTGAGTTCCTGAGATGGGGGACATCATACAGCTCTTGGGGCAACAGGTCAGAGGTGGACTCACTCCATCTCCCCTACAAGTGTGTGCATCATATTACAGCTCATTGATTTATACAGACATATTCACCTGGTGGGTTTGTAAGGAAGATTTGTGGAGAGGGCAGTGAGCCCAGAGCATGCAACTCCTCAGCAGCAGGCTCCAGATGCCCTGACTATGCAGTGCTAAATCCAGCTGTCAATCCATAGCTCTATCCAGCCTTCTAGATAGTTATACTGTGTCCATCGTTGCGATGTCTGAGCACCTAAATCACACCACAAAGCCACTCCCCTGGACCCTGTCCAACACCGTTGCTGCCCAGTAACAGCGGAGCCTCCTACTGGTCCCCATTAACCCTTTCCCTGCTGCGGGAAGACACCTGTGTCATATCCTAACACGTCGGCACATGCAGCTTTGCAGCGCTCAAAAGCTTGTCTCTGTCTCTTACACCCACAGAAGTTGGTCCAATAAAAGAGATAATCTCACTCACCTTCTCTGGCTCCTGTGTAAGTGCAGGCAGGCAAACCGTGGCCCTGTCGGATGGAACGCATCAGAGCTGCTCATGGGTCTGCATTTGTAATGAGTTTGCCATGCTGCAGCTGGAGGTCTGAGGAGAAGACATGAGCACTATTACTTCTTTAAGCCAGAGGGGGTGACCACTTGTCCCGTATTTCAAGGGACCATCCCTTAGCTCACTGATCTGTCCCTTAAGGTGACCACCCATCCCTTATTTTAAGATGTGCTGGAATACATTAAAACTGTTAAGTACCATTTTAGACATTAAATTGAAGCTTATGATAATTGCATGGCACCCGTGAGAGCAGTAGAAATGTACACTAGAGAGAAAATTACATGGTATGCCCAGAATAATGGTATTTCCCTGAAATGTCCCTTAAAATAAAGCATTGCCCCTTATTTTTCATGTGGTTTTCCCTTCTCTTCACCCAATAAAGATGGTCACCGTGAAGCCAGAGCTGCTGGAGATTCTCCGGTTGTTGGCAGAGCACAGAGCTGGAAGTTTTCCCCAGTGTGGGACAGCAGTGCCTGCAGAATGACGCAGGGTCCCAGCCAACAGTCTTTTGCAGGAGCCTGTCTGCAGTAACAAAGCTTGTTAGCCGAGTATTAACAGCCAGAAGTGTGGGGCCGCCTGGACAGCAGTGAGTGCAGGGCAAACAAAGGAATCTCCAGTGTGGGGAGCTGAATGAGAACTACAAACCTGGGGATGAGGCCTTAATATTGCCTGGGGCTGGAGAGAAGACGCAGGGTTCATGACTGTTTGGGGAAAATCATCAACCCAGGATGGGCTGAGCTTCTGATGGGGGTTTTGACTTGAGGCAGTCTTCCTGGAGCAGCTGGGTGAAAGGGGAACAACACAAACTGAGCTCCTTTCTCCAGCCCCTAGTTCAGCAGGAAGGGGACCGGTTTCAGTGGCCATCTGTCCATGTATGAACAAGTCTCACTTTGCCCACATTGCTCTCTTGCTGTCTGCTGTCCTGCCTAGTGGGATGAATCTGCTAAGTAGAAGATGACAAATCCTCTCTCTGCACTGCACAGCACCTTCCTCCGTGGGCAGGCAAAGGAAAAGTCCTGAGCCAGGAAGTGGCACTAGCCAGGCTGTGGAAGCAGTGGCCTCATGGCTAACCAGGAGCAGCAGGGAAGCTGAAGCAGCAGGCACACTGTGTGCAGGGAGCAGTTGGAGAGAAGCTGAATGCGAAGCAGATTCCCCAAGAACCACCTGCAGAGACACATGTGGAGCAGGCTGTGACTGCCAGATGTTACAGTGGGATGCAGCTCTACTACCTGGCACTTATGGGGTAATGCGGAGTGCTGTCACCCCACCATTGTCAGGGGAGTTACTCTGAATTTGCCCCGGTGCGATGGATCAGAACCTAACCCTTTCGGGGTGTGGTTAAGCCAGTTCCACCAAGGCCTCCAGCTAGGATGACTATGTCCAATAAAGCCGCTAGCTTATCACAATGCCTGAGTCTCAGCATCTCAATTAAAAATTCCCGGTGACTTGAGGACACAACATCCAGGTCAAACAAAGTGATGCATCTCTATGGCAGTTTCATCAACCGCCTTAATGAAATGACCTGGCATAGACATGGGACTCCAGCAGAGTAATAGATGCCTGGTCACATTAACATCACCGCCATGGTGGGGATAACAAAGCAGGCAGGGAAGGGAGCAGTACCCAGGGCCAGGGCATGTAGCGAACAATTATCCTAATAGGAATTTAGTTTACAGTAATAAAATTGTCGGCCTTGTGAGCCCGCCAATATTTATGGCTGCAAACAGCCGCTAGCTCCAGCTGCTAGCTCTTGCAGAGATGCCCCTTCTGAAGCTCAGTTATCAATAACCCAGACATCCCCAGAGTGTGTCTCTGCCAGGAATTCCCCGTCTGATTGTGGGTTTTCTCCAGCTGCTAGTCACAGCCAGCGAGCAAGGCCCTGTGACCTTTCTCCTGCCTGACAGCAAGTCAGAGAGGCTGACTGGAAGAAATCGCTTGGTGGGAAAGCGATGCGAGAGGAGGGAGAGAAAAGGTTGATTTTGACCTGTCACTCCCAGCCTGGGGGGAGGGGAGAGGGGGAAGGGGAAATAAGATCTCCAGCTTGTGGAGAAAACAACGTTTAAAAGGCCTTACTCCAGCCCCAGCCAGAGCCTCTGATGGGCAGGAACAGTCAGTTGTCAAGAGGAGAGTGAAAAGCCAGCAGCCATTTTGGCATCCATGTGTGAGGGGACTGTTACCCTCTTACTAACATTCGGGGGGGGGCGGGGGTGCTCGTTAGCTCCCAGCACTAAATGATTGGGGAGAGGCCAATGCTCCAGGTCAGCCTCAGTCTCTGAGCCTGACTGACAGGGCGGGCAGGCTAATCAAGGAGTGAGGGGGCAGGGGGGTCCTGGCCTCTGTGTGAGCTGGAATTGCTTGGGGCAGACAGAGTGGGGCCGAGCTAAGGAGAGAGCAGGGGCCCAAGCTGAGCTTGGGAGCAGAGCTGGGCCAGGTCCAGAGGGGCCAGAGACATGGCCCAGGGAGAGCAGATCCGGGGCTGGGAGCAGAGCCAGGCTAAGTCCAGAGGAGCCAGAGACACGGCCCAGGGAGAGCAGATCCTGGGCTGGGAGCAGAGCTGGGCCAGGTCCAGAGGGGCCAGAGACATGGCCCAGGGAGAGCAGATCCGGGGCTGGGAGCAGAGCTGGGCCAGGTCCAGAGGGGCCAGAGACACGGCCCAGGGAGAGCAGATCCTGTGCTGGGAGCGGAGCCGGGCCAGGTCCATAGGAGCCAGAGACACGGCCCAGGAAGAGCAGATCCTGTGCTGGGAGCGGAGCCGGGCCAGGTCCATAGGAGCCAGAGACACGGCCCAGGGAGAGCAGATCCGGGGCTGGGAGCAGAGCTGGGCCAGCCAGAGACACAGCCCAGGGAGAGCAGATCGGGGCTGGGAGCAGAGCTGGGCCAGTCACAGGCCAGGGAGAGCAGATCGGGGCTGGGAGCAGAGCTGGGCCAGCCAGGGACACAGCCCAGGGAGAGCGGATCCTGTGCTGGGAGCAGAGCTGCTGCCACAGAGCCAGGGGAGCAGCCCAGGGAGAGCAGATCCTGTGCTGGGAGCAGAGCCGGGCCAGGTCCAGAGGGGCCAGAGAAGCAGCTCAGGAAGCAGGTCAGAGTTGGAAGGAGAGCCAGAGGCACAGCCCAGGGACAGCAGATCCTGTGCTGGGAGCAGAGCTGCAGCCATGGAGCCAGGTGTGGTGAGCAATTGGGGGCAGCCAAGGGGGACCTTGGGCAAAGGGCCCAGCGCAGAAAGACACCCCCAGCCAAGGGTCCTTGCAGGCCAGACTGAGACTGGCACTGGGAAGAAGGGTCCCACCACCCAAAGCCCGGAGGTGTGTGGCCACCACCATTGCAAGTGTCCAAGTTGCAGCGTCCCTGCAGCACAACCAGGGCCTGAGAAGGAGGCCTGGGACCTACAAGGAACAGCCTGTGAAGTGCCCTGATGTCCAGAGACACTATTTGTGATGTTCCCTGCCACAGAGCAGGGTGATGTGTTTTCCTGTAACCTTTCCCATTTTTCCTTACTCTTTTTTTAAATTAATTGTTTGTATTAGCTTTAAATTGTATGAAATGACCAGCGGGTCAGGGAGGTGCCCAGTGCCGAGAGGATACCTCAGGGTGGGGACACCCTAGCCCCTGTCCTGCGTGACCACAGCAGGGTTGGGGGTCGAGATCCTGGGCCCATCCTTGTCGGGGTTACAAGGACCCTGTCCAGACAGGAGAGTGGAAGGGGAGTCCTCAAGGGCAAGGAGGCCTCTGGGTAAAGGAAGAGGGAGCGAGGACTCAGATCCTTTCGCCAGCCCACTTCACCGGGGTAGTGCAGAAGCCAGGGAAGTTTCCCACAATAGAAGGACCAATCCCCCGCTTACACATGACTGGTCCTGATTGAGCTGAACAGCCTCCTCCACCTTGTGCTAGGCCTTGGGTGTGTGGAAAACAAGTTCCTCCCCCTTGTCTCCTCGTTATCTGCTCCCCCCGCTGGGAATGGTTACACGCAGCCAAACCAGGCAAGCTTCCAGACCCATTCCTATTCCTGAGCCGTCCACAGAGAACCTGTCTGTGTTACCAGACACCCAGACTGAGGTAGTGGACCCGGATCCCATGTCAACGGCTGAACCAGCCACAGCACCTCCAGTCCCAGACCCGGAACTGGAACAGCAACCAGCACCAGCAACCCTTTCTCCAGGAACTAACATTCTGGACTTTGTAAGCAAACCTACAAAACACCCTCCGCCATTCTCTAGCCCTGCTGAGAAACCTAAGGATACTCAGGAAGAGCAAAAGGCTGGTACGAAAACATACCAGAGACCGTTCCTTCAAGAGAGGAGACAGTTATGGTCTTGAAGGGCGCAACAGGCCCTAGAATGAAGCATCATGGAGGGGCCATTCACGGTCGCAAGAGCGCCTGGGAGCTGTTACTATTTCATAGCATTCCCGATCCTCACTAAAACCCAAAGTGTACCATGTTAATTCTCTCAAGCCCTTTATTCCAGAGACTTACAGGTTGTCAGTTTAACAGTCCAGGGAGCAGAGGACGCTGATGCCTGATGCGCGCTACTATGACGGGAAAAAGGACGGCGGCGTGAAGAGGTGACCTCTCAACCACCCTGGAACGCTGCAGCGGCAACAAATCCAAGGAGCTGTGCACCAACTTCGCACCATTGTTCAGGACTGACTGAACGAGCATACACTCCATTGAACAGTAAGTTCACCCAATAGAACACCACCCTACCGGGTGTCCCCTCCGCACAACTGCTATAGAGTGGGAGATCCAGAACATGCTACATGATATTACCATCTACCAGTGCATGGGCATCTCCAGTGGTTCTGGTACCAAACGAGTGGGAAATCCGCTTTTGCGTGGACTAAGTAATGCATAACTCGTCCAGACAAACTATCCAAGCCACACACCGATGAAGCTATTGGAAAAGTTGGGACGTGCCCAGTCACTCCATAATAATAACCTAACCAGGAGGGTACTGCAAGTACCGCTAGATGAACCTGCCAAGGAAAGGTCAGCTTTCGTCACCCATGCAGGGGTGATGAATTTAATGTACTTCCTTTCGGCTGCGAAATGCACACCCACCTTCCAGAGGCTGGTAAGAGGTCACTAGCAGGACTGGGAGAATGCAGTTGCCTACCTTGATGATGTGGCCATTTTTTCAGACTCCGGCCCGAACACCTAGAACACCTGGAAAAGGTCTTTGACGACAGACAGGCAGGACTAACTGTTAAGGCCAAAAAGTATCAATAGGCCAAAACAGAGTGACTTACGGGACACCAGTGGTCGAGGAACCATAAACCCCCTACAGGCAAGGTGGAGCTATCCAAAAGGGCTGTCCAAAGTCAAAGAACAGGTCAATCCTTCTTAGGCTTGGCCGTACTACAGTGGTTTGTACAGACAACAGCCAAATCGCTGCACCACTGACCGACCTGACCAAGAAGCCCCAGCCACACAGTTAAATGGACTGATGAGTGTCCAGGAAGCTTACCCAACTTAAGGCGACGCCACGTCTGACCGTGCTAAGGGCCCCAGACTTGACAAACCATTCCTAGTAACCACTGATGCATCTGAGCGTGTAAGGAGCAGTTCTATGCAGGAAGGACCGGATCGGAACTTCCATCCTGTTGTGTTCTTCAGCAAAGAAACATTTGAAGAGGAAAAGCCACTGGTCAGTCAGTGAAAAGGAATGCATGCCATTGTGTACGCCCTGGAAAGCACGCCCATACGTTGGGGATGGCGTTCCAGCTACAACGACATCTGCGCAAAGTGGCTTCAATACAGCCAAGGGAACAACAAAAACTTCTTCGTTGGAGTCTAGCTCTCCAAGATTTCGATTTTCAAATCAACACATTCAGAGCTTCTAACAAAGGACGAATGCACTCTCCGTGAGAGTTTCCCGGAATACACTGGTAAAACTTTTCCTTAGATGTAAGAAGTCTTTAGTTACATGCTTACTAGTAAATGTAAAGGGCATGTGTAATACTCTGTTAGTTTAAGTTCAGTAGAAATCACGCGCCAGTGAAATTTAAACTGTCTATGATTGGGGGCGTGTCATAAGTAGATAGGTAAGGTAAGGGTAATTTTCTTTACCTGTAAAGGGTGAACAAAGGGAACCAAACACCTGAACGCAGAGGACCAATCAAGAGAACTGGATTTTTTAAAGTCAGGGGGAATGTGTACTCGGTCTTTTGTTTCTCCCGCTATGGAGGAAACAGCTTTCCTGCTAACTCCTATTTCTTTCTAACATTCTCTCTCCAAAGTGTGAGTACAAAGGCACAAGATTGGCGATTGCTTTGTGTATTTACATGTGTGTTGTACTGTGCTGGACTGGTTTAATTGGCTATTTTAAATCAGACGTTTATTCATTTTTCTTAAGCAAAGAGCCTGTATTGATCTTAAAGCATTATTATTGTTCTGTATTTTCTTTCTTTTAATATTAAGTTCTTTTTAAACCTGGTTGAGGTTTTTGGTTTTTTCTGGTGAGGCTACAGAAGGGGGTAGGAAACTCTATTATATTAGCTTATAGATTGAGGCATCGCCTCAGGGGGAGGGTATGATTCCCTCTTTGTTTTCCTTCAAGGAGTTAAGTACTGCATCGCCCAGGCTCACCAAGGGAGTGAAGCGGGGAGCAGATAACGAGGAGACAGGGGAGGATTGTTTTCCGTTTGAGATAGGGAGACCCAGGGTCTGGCTTGGGGGTCCTCCAGGGAAATGGGGGAGCCAGAGGGGGTTCCCTTCCCCCCCCAAGGATTTGGGGAACCCAGCTGAATAAGAGCCTAAATCTTATCTGGTGCAGCGAAGTAAGACGCAAGCTGGAGTATAAGCTTGGGGAAGTTCCCAGTAACAACTCAGAATGTTGAACTCTAAAGTCCAGATTCTGAAGACAGACCGTTACGCACAAAGGTGAAACCAGCCAGCCCGGGCTCATTTATGCCTCAGGATGAAGAGAGACCTGGGGAACAAGCTCTGTTAGCAGCAAGCCGCCTTCCTGGTTAAAATGGCAGACTTCTGGCCTGCCAGGCAAGCCGGGTTTGCCTCGTCCGAGAGCTTGCAGTCATTTGCCTCTCGCGCCTTCGTCCTTTTGCCCACACGCTCCACAGCCCTGGAGAAGAAACACCATGCCTCTACATGCCATAGGCTCTGGGGAATTTCTCAGTCTGCCGCACAGAACTCCATTGCCACTTTCTAGCTGCACCTGCTGATGAGTCATTAATGCCCTGATTCTTATTCCTCTATCAAGCCAAGTAAGCTGCAGCAACCCTGGAACACGAGTTTTGCTGTGCCACTGTAGGACACTTTGGGTATAGCTTGGACAAATAGGAATAACTGATCCACTTGCCACCCTTCCCCCCCGCCTCTGCTGGCACTCAGGACATTGTGCAGCCTCAACATCTTGCAAATGGGGTGGAAAAAAAAAAAAAAATCTGGCAAAAGTACCCCCTGGATCGGTACGTTCATGAGGAAAACCCAGGCATAGGGAAGGCTGGGCTTGGTTGCTTGGATCGATAATCCAAAACACATGATGGAATAATAAGATAGGTCTGATGCTCAGCACACTATAGATATTTGGCCTTAGCTGTGTTCAGAAGTTGCAATGAAACTCCCAAGAGGGCGCATCCTGTCTGGCTGGGGCAGGGATGTCTCTTAGGCAGGGGGAGTTAGGATAAAGGAGGACCTGTAGAAACCCTAGAAGCTTAGTCATGCGAGTAATTGTTTTGAGTTACCAAGACACAGACAAATCCTGCGGCAGGAAATAGATGCCAGAGTTTGCCAATTCCCGAAAGGTGAGAAAGACACCCATTGGACTAAGCACTGGATGGGCTTTCACTCAGACTCATGGCAGTACACCACTTAGAGCTTGAAATCTGTTCCTGGGTCCTTTTGTCGGAAGGTGGGATGGTCCAACATTCACCTCCTTCTGTTACTGGCCCTCATTGCAGCTGGCTGCACACGTGGGGTTAGTTATGCAGGTTAGGTGGCAATGCTGGGGCTACAAGCCCTGCTTTGTTTTCTGTAGGGTAACATGGTGTGCACCAGGGACGTGCACATGCTCACATTATTGTGTAGGGTGCGCATGAGTTCAGGACTGTTTCTTTGGCCCACCGGTCTAAATAAGGCGGATCACTCTATCATTGCTCAGAGCACACGGAGAAGGCGTCTCCATCCCTGGCGAAGGCCTCCACCACCCCCATTTTCCAGCAACCCAAAGGAAACTAGAGACAACCTGGTATTTCTCGCAGTCCCAGGTCCTTATTTAATCGAGTTTACTGTCAACAGGAGAAATAACATTTAAAAGCAAGTCATCACCAACAAAATCCATCGGGCTGTACTCCCTACTTCAATCAGCTGGAGCCCAGAAGCAGCAGCTGGCTTCATTACTCAGTGGAATGCAAATTCACTAAAAGCACATGTAGCAGCGATATGACTTGCTCACACTTCCTGGCGCGTATGCTTTTTCACACAAACGGGTCTTTGTCCGTCCAAACAATTGATCTGGGCACCGTGACGATGCCAGCATCCCTGGTTCGGCGGGCCATGCTCTTCCGCACCCTCCGCCCTGAAAATATACAGCCAAAAGTAGCTGAAGAAGAAAAGGAGATAGAGAAACTCCCGTGCGGGAATTGCCTGTGCAGGGATAACATGACCGATCACATGGAGCAAGCCAGCAGCGCTCACTCCTGGAGAACAAAAAATCTTCACAACGGTGAGAACACAGAGAAGGGGGTCAATACACTTAACCTAGTTGACTGCTAATTGTGCCCAGGGAACTGTCCATTCAAACTGATGAGCAACTGTATGAACAGCAAGACCATGCCTTCAGAGGGGTAGCATGGTGTTAGTCTGAATCTGTAAAGCAGAGCAGAGAACCTGTGGCACCTATAAACTAACAGAACTTTTGGAGCGTAAGCAATGCAACCCACTTCAACCCAACGCAAAAGGACCAACGAGCCTGAACTGGCAGAAAGCTAACAGATAACCGCAACCAATAGGCCTAGCAGAGCCTGAACAATACCCATAACCGGGGGGTTTTTGGCCAAAAACCCAAGGCGGGGAACAAATAAAAAAGCGATACAACACAGCTACGAGAAACAAGCACCCATCATCTACAATCACTTCCAGAGGGACCAAGCCCAATCCCATCGAGGAAGAACTGTGTCCCCAGCTCAAGGGAACAGTTCAGACTGAAGCACGAACTAGATGACGAGCCTTCAGAAAGCTTGGGTGACGGCACGAGCAACCCACCGCCTCTCACCCTTCTGACCGAGTCCGGGTTGTTAATAGACCAAGGACTTTATACCAAGAAATCTTCCGTGGAACGCCAGAAAGAAGGCAGCCGCACAAACGGTTGGTGGTTCCAACTAGTATACAGGAAGCCTTAAGCTAGCCCATGAACATCCCAGTCGGCCCTTGCGGGGGGACAGAACCAAGAAGGTTGGCGGAAGTCCTTCGAGCTGGCGGGGATGGGCAAAGGAAGTTGCCCAGGTATGTTCCATCTGGAGGTGTGCCAAAAGTGGGAAAGCGCTCAAGATCTGGTCAAGGCCCCCTCTCCAGCCACTCCCATCAATTGCGGTCCCATTTCAGGCGAGTAGCTTGATACGTGGTCCTTTTTCCAAGAAGACACCCAGGGGAAAGAGTAAACGTATGACTTCGTGGACGTGCGATCGAATTGGCCAGAAGCAGTGCTCTGCTAACACCAGGGCTAAAGGCATGTTGCCCAGCCTAACAGACATTTGTCACCAGGCAGTGGCCCTCACGATATCCTTACCGGAGTCAGATCTAATTCCTGCAGGCACCATGAAAGACCTGCGGAAAAATCAGGGTGAACACTGGTCGCCACCCTCCGACTCACCACAAACCAATGCCTGGTGGAAAGTTTAATGGAACTTTGAGGGCCATGATCCGTAAATGCCGTAATTAATACTCCAATGTGACTGGACTAGTGTTGCAGCAGTGCCTCTTGCTACAGGGCTTACACATCCCAGTTAGGGTTTCGCACATCTGAACTTCGATGGCCATGAGGTAAGGGGGCCATTACAGTTGGTAAAGCCAACAATGAGGGTTACACACTCGCCAGGAACTAACATTCTGGACTTGTAAGCAAACCTACAAAAACACCTCCGCCATTCTCTAGCCCTTTCTAAGAAAACTAAGGATACTCAGGAAGAGCAAAAGGCTGGTACGATAAACATACCAGAGACCGTTCCTTCAAGAGAGGAGACAGTTATGGTCTTGAAGGGCGCAACAGGCCCATAAATGATAGCATCATGGAGGGGCCATCACGGTCGCAAAGCGCCTGGGAGCTGTTACTACCATAGCATTCCCGATCCTCACTAAAACCCAAAGTGTACATGTTAATTCTCTCAAGCCCTTTATTCCAGAGACTTACAGGTTGTCAGTTTAACAGTCCAGGGAGCAGAGGACGCTGATGCCGATGGCGTCTACTATGACGGGAAAAAGGAGCGGCGTGAAGAGGTGAACCTCTCAACCACCCTGAAACGCTGCAGCGCAACAAATCCAGGAGCTGTGCACCAACTTCGCACCATTGTTCAGGACTGACGGAACGAGCATACACCCATGGAACAGTAATGCTCACCCAATTAGAACACCCCCTACCGGGTGTCCCCTCCGCACACTGCTATAGGAGGGAGATCCAGAACATGCTACAGAGGTATAATACCTATCTACCAGTGCATGGGCATCTCCAGTGGTTCGGTACCCAACGCAGTGGAAATACGCTTTTGCGTGGACTACCGTAACAATGCAGTAACCGTCCAGACAAACTATCCAAGCCACACACCGATGGCTATTGAAAAGTTGGGACGTGCCCAGTCATCTCACAATAGACTAACCAAGGGTACTGCAAGTACCGCTAGATGAACCGGCCAAGGAAAGGTCAGCTTTCAGCACCATGCAGGGTGTATGAATTTAATGTACTTCCTTTCGCTCGCGAAATGCACACGCACCTTCCAGAGGCTGGTAGATGGTCACTAGCAGGACTGGGAGAATTCCAGTTGCCTACCTTATGATGTGGCCATTTTCAGACTCCTGGCCCGAACACCTAGAAAACTGGAAAAGGCTCTTGACAGATGAGACAGGCAGGACTAACTGTAAGGCCAAAAAGTAAATAGGCCAAAACAGAGTGACTACTGGGGGACACCAGTGGTCGAGGACCATAAACCCCCTAACAGGCAAGTGGAGCTATCCAAAAGGGCCTGTCCAAAGTCAAGAAACAGGTCAATCCTTCTTAGGCTGGCCGGTACTACAGTGTTTGTACCAGACAAAGCCAAATCGCTGCACCACTGAACCGACCTGACCAAGAAGCCCCAGCCAACTACAGTTAAATGGACTGAGGAGTGCAAGGAAGCTTACCCAACTTAAGGCGACGCCACGTCTGACCTGTGCTAAGGCCCCAGACTTGACAAACCATCCTAGTAACCACTGAGCATCGAGCGGTATAGGAGCAGTTCTAGCAGGAAGGACCGGATCGGAACTTCCACCTGTTTGTGTTCTCAGCAAGAAACATTGAGAGGGAAAGCCACTGGTCAGTCAGTGAAACGGAATGCATGCCATTGTGTACGCCCTGGAAAGCACGCCCATACGTGGGGATGGCGTCCAGCTACAACTGACATCGCTGCGCAAAGGGCCAACAGCCAGGAACAACAAGAAACTTCTTCGTTGGAGTCTAGCTCTCCAAGATTCGTTTCAAATCAACACATTCAGAGCTTCAAACAAAGTACGGATGCACCTCCCGTGAGAGTTTCCCGGAATACACTGGTAAAACTTTTCCTATAGATAGAAGTCTGTATTACATGCTTACTAGTAAATGTAAAGGGCATGTGTTGAACTGCGTGTAGTTAAGTCTAGTAGAAATCCACGCGCCAGTGAAATTAAACTGTCTATGATTGGGGGCGTGTCATAGTAGATAGGTAAGGTAAGGTAATTTTCTTTACCTGTAGAAGGTGAACAAAGGGAACCACACCTGACCAGCAGAGACCAATCAAGAGAACTGGATTTTTTAAACGGCAGGGCGAATGTACTCTGGTCTTTGTTTTCTCCCGCTATGGAGAAACACGCCTGCAACTCCATTTTCCCAAGGAATTTGGGGAACCCAGGCTGATAAGAGCCTAAATCTTATCTGGTGGCAGCGAAGTAAGATCCAAGCTGGATATAAGCTTGGGGGAGGTTCCCAGTAAACACTCAGATGTTGAACTCTAAGTCCAGATTTGAGACAGACGTTTACCACAAAGGTGAAACCAGCCCAGCCCGGCTCATTTATCCTGCAGGATGAAGAGAGACCTGGGGAACAAGCTCTGTTTAGCAGCAGCCGCCTTCCTGGTTAAAATGGGCCAAGACTTTCTGGCCTCCAGGGCAGCCGTGGTTTTGCCTTCGTCCGAGAGCTTGCAGTCATTTGCCTCTCGCGCCTTCTGTCCTTTTGCCCACAGCTCCCACAGCCCTGAGAAGAAATCACTCATGCTCTCTCATGCCATAGGCTCTGGGGAATTTCTCAGTCTGCGCACAGAACTCCCATTGCCACTTTCTAGGCTGCACCTGCTGATGGGTCATTAATGCCCTGATTCTTTATTCCTCCTGATCAAGCCAGTAGCTGCAGCAAGCCCTGGAACACAGAGTTTGCTTGTGCCACTGTAGGACACTTTGGATGCAGCTTGGACAAGAATAGGATAACTGATGCCACTGCTCACCCTTCCCCCCCGCCTCACTGCCTGGCACTCCAGGGACATTGTGCAGCTCAAACATGCATTGCAAAAGGAATCTGCAAGTCCCCTGTGATCGGGTACGTTCATGAGGAAACACCCAGGCATAGGGAGAGGGCCTGGTGCTTGGTTGCTTGGATCGATAATCCAAACAGCATGATGGCAATATAAGATAGGTCTGATGTGCTCAGCACACTAAGATATTTGGCCTTAGCTGCTGTTCAGAAGGTTGCAATGAACTCCCAAGAGGGCGCATCCTGCTGGCTGGGGCAGGGAATGTCTCTTTGGCAGGGGGAGTTAGGATAAAGGAGGACCTGGTAGGAAACCCTAGAAGCTTAGGTCATGCTGGTATTGTTTTTGAGTTACCAAGACAGACAAATCCTGCGGCAGGTGAAATTAGATGCCAGAGGTTTGATCCAATGCCCGGAGAAGTGTGCGGAAAGACACCCATTGACTAAGCACTGGATGGGCTTTCACTCAGACTCATGGCAGTACCCCACTTTAGGAGCTTGAAATCTGGTTCCTGGGTCTTTTGTCGGAAGGTGGGAATGGTCCAACATTCCACTCCTTTGCTGTTACTGTGCCGCTCATTGCAGCTGAGCTGCACACGTGGGTTAGTTATTGCAGGGTTAGGTGGCAATGCTGGGCTACAAGCCCTGCTTTGTTTCTGTAGGGTAACATGGTGTGCACCAGGGACGTGCACATGCTCACTTATTTTTGTAGGGTTGCGCATGAGTTCAGGACTGTTTCTTTGGCCCACCGGGTCTAAATAAGGCTGGATCACTCTATCATTGCTCAGAGCACACGGAAAGGCGTCTCCAATCCCTGGCGAAGGCCTCCACCACCCCCATTTTCCCAGCACCCACAAGGAACTAGAGACAACCTGGTATTTCTCGCAGTCCAGTGTCCTTATTTAATCTGAGTTCTGTCAACAGGAGAAATAACATTTAAAAGCAAGTCATCACCAACAAAATCCATGGGCTTGTAACTCCCCTCACTTCAATCAGCTGGAGCCCAGAGCAGCTAGCTGGCTTCATTACTCAGTGGATGCAAATTCACTTAAAAGCACATGTAGCAGCGAATGACTTGCTCACACTTCCTGGCGCTGTTAATGCTTTTTTCATCACAAAACAGGGGCCTCTACTTTGTAATCTGGCAAAACTGTCAAAACAATTTGATCTGGGCACCGTGACGATGCCAGCATCCCTGGGTTCCCGGGGCATGCTCTCCGCACCCTCCGCCCTGAAATCTACAGCCATTAAGTAGCTGAGAAGGAAAGGAGATAGAGAAACTCCCCGTGCGGGAATGCTGTGCAGGGATACATACCGATCACATGGAGGCAGCCAGCAGCGTCTCCACTCCTGGGAGAACAAAAATCTTCCAACGGTGAGAACACTAGAGAAAGGGGGTCATACACTTAACCTAGTTGATGCTAATTGTGCCCCAGGGAACTGTCCATTCAAACTGATGAGCACTGTATGAACACAAGAGACCAGCTATCAGAGGGGTAGCTGTGTTAGTCTGAATCTGTAAAAGCAGCAGAGAATCCTGTGGCACCTTATAGACTAACAGACGTTTTGGAGCGTGAGCTTTCGTGGGTGAATACCCACTTCAATCAGATGCAGACCAGCTGAATCCTTGGAGAAAAGATCCACTTGCACTACCCATCTCCACAGAGCAAAGGGGACGGGGAGAAGTCCAGACCCTGAGGGAAAACTAATTCTGTTACCAGGACCAGGCAGAAAACCTAGCCCCAAAGGAACAAACCATGCAACCTCCATGGTCTGGCTCCCAGACGGTTCTGAGCACATGCGCGCCCAAGGACTGCCCTGTGGTTTGTGAGCGCTCTGCATTTCTGAAGCTAGGCCATCCAGGACTAAAGTGATGCTCGTTCCCATGACTACTGCAGTTTGGTGCAAAGGAGACCTAAACAACCTCTCCAATGAGCTTGAGCCCAAGTATTTGGTTCTCCAACACTCACTTTCCCCACTGCACACAGGGCACTTCTGGGTGGGCTTGGGGTCTGTGTTGCACTCCCAGGGATCTCTGGCTTGTGGAATGCTCCCGAAGGGACTCTTCCAGCTAATGTAAGTTAGAGAACCCTGTGGCTACTCTAACATGTGCCCATAAATTGCTTGCTCAATTCCTGACCAACCCCAGGACTGGAGGAAGCATTTTGGTGGCATTGTCTCCATGCCCACCCCATGGTTGCCCTGTTTGTGCATCATGCCCCACCCTTCTCTGTGGTATGCCCCTGGGTAGAGTTATGCTGAATGGTGCTAATGGCTGCCAAGCAATGCATCTTTGATCTGTAACCCTCTGCCCTCTGAGTTGCAGCAACAAGGGCCAGGTTCGTATACCAGGGGTTCCGTTTCAATAACACAAGGCATAACCGGCTCGAGCCCCACCAGTGACCGGGACACTTACATACCACCTCCTGGGCGCCTCTAGGAGGCAATACTTCCCCTCTCGCAAGCACGGAGTCTGAGTGTAGCGAAATCTTTTAAAAGGAGAATCAATGCGGCATCCCATTGGAGAAACACCACAAACAGAGTTATAACACAAACCATAACCACCCCCCCAAGCACATTTGGCAATGTCCTTTTCCCCGTAGGGTCTTAAGTCCAATCACTCCAAAAGTCCAGCAACCCAAAAGTCTCTGGTCAATGCACACCCAGAATCAAGAGTCTATCTGTAGAGGTCCCTCCCCCAGCCTGGGTGAAAGGGGCACCTTACGTGGTCCAGGGCCAACTGCCCTGCCTCTCCGTGGGTTCTGCTTCCACCTTCTCCACGAACCAGCCGCTCACTCTGCTCTCCGGCCGTCCTCACAACTGCTCCGCTCACCAGCTGCCTGTGAGCTGCTCCAGTTGTCCCAGCAAACTGCTCAGCTCCGCTCGCTCTGTGGGCTGCTCACACGCCCCACAGCTACTCCGCTCTGCCAGCTGCTCCACTCCACCAGCTGTCCTGTGGTCCGCTCCAGCCACCCCAAACTGCTCCACTCCGCCAGCTGCTCTGTTCCACAGTATAGCTTCAGGCTCCCCACTAGTTAGCACAGCACTCAGTGCTCCCAGCTCAATAATTTCAGCTCTTTTGTGATTTCAGCTCTTAGTGATCTCAGCACATAGTAGGGGAGCCCAGTGCTAATGCACCATTAGCCCAAAGTGAGTTCAGCTCAGCAACCTGTATCTAGAGCTTAAGGGAATAAAAAAAATCAACTCTGACATTCCACAGTGGAGAGAGGAGGAGGTGCAACTGATGCTTCTAGCTCCACAAGGAGCCTGCACCACCAGGCACAAATACCTGTCCCCAACCTCTCTCCCTTCACAGGGTTTTGGAACCCATGTCCCTTGTCTAGCAAGTACCACCCAACTGAGGTTGAGTCATTTCTGTCACAAAGCAGTCCCACAGCTCGGCAGTCTGGGATGGGGCAGGCGTGCCTATGCAAATATTTGAGATTTTGCATTCCAGACATTCTTTCCACACTTCCCATACTTCACCACCAGATGTCAGGGTACAGCTCATCCTGACTCTGCTTACATCCAAAAACAATCGTGGGCCTTGTTAATGTCAATGGCAACACCAAGTGCTCATTCAGATTCATCAGAAGGAGCAACCAAGCCCCTTTATGTAGTAGAGAGAGCTACAAACAATGGAGGGACCGCCCAAGCCACATGGAAAGTCTGAGCTAGGTGTGGGCTCAGGGCTTTCCAAGATTGCAAACACAAGGGCTAGACTGGAGATTGGTTTTGCAGCTTGATGCGTTATTGGAACAGGAAGCCAGGAGAAGCAGTTCTGAGTGTGACCCTGGGAGGAAGCCAAGAGACAGAGCTACTTGGGCCCAGAGCTCACTGGAGGAGTGAACGTGGGGATTTCTGAGCTAGGAATCCGCCTGCTGTTGCGTGTTTCCACTGCACTCATTGGAACAGGAATTTGGGCGCATTTTTGTAAATGAACAAAAATATCCCTGACTCATAGCGTTAATTTCTCCTCCTAACAGAAATGACCCTGCAAGGCCACGGGCAGTGGAAACCACTCAGGCCAAAGGAACAACTGTAGCAAGAGGTTCCATACCCCTTGAGGGAAGATGTCCCTCTTCTTAGAAACAAGCCCTGCCTGATTGCAGACGTTTTCACAGGAGCAAGAGGCCACGTTAATTACCAGCAGAGAGCGAGCCCCCTTCCGAGCCATTAAACGGCAGAAAAAGGGACAGGTTTTAACGTGGAGTCATGTGGAATTTTCCTTTTTTTTCCTTAATTCCCAAAGTCATTGGATTTAACGCCTGAACTTGCTTGTTACCAGGCACAACCAAATAACAGTGATAGATATTTCTGCTTGCTTTACAGCATCCTTCTATGGTTATTAAGGTCTCTTAAAATGTTTTCTTTGAATGAAAGAAACATCAATAGGATCCTGGCAAATGATGGATTGCAGGAGATAATCCATTTTGTCAGCACAAGACTACATAACTTTGATTTCACTATATATTTTTTCCATGCCAAAATTTACAATTTGCCAGGCAGCAAGCTGGAGGTTCTGCTGGACCCCATGTGGGGCTGATACTCTGCTGTCTGGACAAACACTAAATTTAACTTTCTTTAAAGGTGCTATAATTCAGGATTTCTCCACATGCTCACGTCTCAGCCGAGATGTAAAGAGAGGGAGACTCTAATCCTGGGGGTCCTGGCCAAATTCCAACTCAGAGGATGAGATTCTGGGTAAAATTTTCAAAAGCACCTAAGTCACTTTGGACCTTAAATCCTCTTTGACTTGCAACAGGCCTTGGGCTTGGTGTACACCAGGGGTTCTCAAACTTCATTGCCCTGCGACCTTCTGACAACAAAAATTACTACACGACCCCAGGAGCGGGGACCGAAGTCTGCCTGAGCCCCGTTGCCCTAGGTGGTGGGGCCAAAGTCAAAGCCTGAGCCCCACCGCCTTGGGCGAGGGGACCAAAGCCCCATGGGCTTCAGCGTCAGGTAGAGGCCCTGTAACCTCAGCTCCGCCACCCAGGGCTGAAGTCCTCAGGCTTTGGCTTTGGCCTTAGGTGGTGGGGCTCGGGCTTCAACCCCGGGTGGTGGGGCTCAGGTTTCGGCTTCAGCCCTGGGCCCCAGCAAGTCTAAGCCAGCCCTGGTGACCCCATTAAAATGGGGTCAGGACCCACTTTGGGATTCCAAACTACAGTTTGAGAACTGCTGGTCTACACTGAAATGTTATCTCAGCATAGCTACATGGGTGGGGGTGTGAAACCACACCCAGGCTGGTGCAGCAGTGCCAACGAAACCCTCAGGGTAGACACAGCTTTGCCAAGGGAAGCAGGTGTTTGTTTCCGTCGCTCATGGAGATAGTGTTCCTGCCCCGACAGAAAAATGTGTTCTGTTTGGTGTAGGCTGCATCACTAGGTCAGGCTAGGTTCCATTGTGTAGACCCTGCCTGGGGCCAACTCTACACTAAAAAAGCTCGGTCAACCCAGCTATATTGCTCGGGGTGTGAAAAAGCCACCCCCTGAGCGACCTCGTTGCTGTAGTCAGCGTCTACACTGGAGCAGTTTAAGAGCAGACAGAGCCTTGCTCTCCTAAGTCACCAACGCACTTCTGAAAATTGTACCCTCTGCCTCCCTCAAATCTCCCTGCAGATTCAACATTCTTCTTCGCTTCTGATCCTGATGTACTGGGCACCATTAAGCAGCCGCCACATCCCACCCCAGGAGTGGCTGCATTTTAGTGATGGTGAATTGATCACCATACATATAGGACCGTAGCATATCCCTGCTACTCGTGCTGGGGGAAGGAATCCCTTCCTGCTGTCAGAGGACGACGTTATGCAGCCAACATGGCATCAGCCCCCCCTTTTCTCCCAGCCCAGGAAGCCTCCTGGAATTGGGACGTCCCCCTGGGATGAAGGCCTGAGATATGGCATGGGAGGTCACAGCATCACTCCCTGTGGGAGATAATACTGAACCTGTCAACTCCTCCAACGACAGGACTCAGGTGGACCCTTCTGAGTTTCCTTGACCTGCCAGTTAAAGGGATAGCACTACCCTTCAATGGGTCCTGCCCTTCCCTTGCATGCCTGATCAGTTGAATCTCATGCCCTGAGCAGCAGACTACATGGATATGTCCCATGGGGCTGAGTCCCATGTGAGATTCCTTGAGATGGTATCAGAGCAAATTCATCACAACACAAATGCCAGACTGCGCTGACATGGCAGTACTGCGGGCCCAGGGGCTGGTGTGGTAAGCCGTGGGACCTCTAGCCCTGAACTCCCCGACGCTTGAGATCAGCTCACCCAGCAGAGCTAAGAACAAAACCCAAACCTCATTCTGCCCAGTCCAGGGCTCGACCCACTAGACCACACTGCCTGTCAGGGTGCTACTGCTATTTGGCTGTCATGGGAGGGTGGGGTAGGGACCCCCAGGGACGTGGTGCAGAGATTCCTTCACCCGGAGCCAGTGGGAGTTCCTTTTGGCTTCCCCGGGGGGTGAGTCGTGCTTGGGCATAGGTGCTGGAACTAGGGGTGCTCCAGCACCTCCTGGCTTGAAGTGGCTCCATTATATATGGGGTTCACAGTTTGGTTGGACAGCTCTCAGCAACCCCACAATAAAAATTGTTCCAGACCCCCCATTCTTGGTGTCACAGGGGCAGCAAGGGGGAAAAAATGCAAAACCTCTTCAAAACCATCTCTCTGTCAGTGGCCATTTGACAGGTCTTTCCCTTCCCTCTCCCGGTCCCCTTTTACATCAACCTTCAGTCGGGGTTTTCACCCCCCCTGCGTGCCATTCTCTGCATCGCTTCCATTTTTGTCTAACGCCGGCCGTGAAAATTGGTGTGAAATAAAAAGGCACCTCTGCCCACAGATGTAATCAATTGATCTGGCAGGTCGCCTGTGGACACCAACAAGAAGAAGACCCAATTTGCAGACGGGTCGTTTGCAGCCTACATTTCCTTTCCCTTCCTTTCCATTCATCTCTTCTCTCCTCCTCTCCCCCTCACCCCAGTTCTTTTCTCTTTCTTTCTTTCTGTCTTTTTTTCCCCAGCTTCACTTTGATCTTGTTATTTTCCGCTTTGCATTTAATGGAAATCAACCTGGGGTTTTTTTTTGTGTGCTTTGATTCGAGGCCATTTGGATGCTGGAACGTGCTGCTAATACCTTGGATTGATGTGCTCCCACTATCGAGACTAATTTCTGTGTGTTCTGTTAACCCCGTTGATGGTGGCATCAAGGAGCCTTTTAAATTCCTTGGTTTTGCGCTGGGCCCAGAAAGAGCATTGCTTTCAATAAAGACTTCTGCATGGAGGTGTTTATACTGGAACATAAAGTTAATAGTGACAGGGGTTTTCCAGCTTCGTGCTCCAGGGCATGTTCTGATCACCAGCTGGGGGTCAGGAAGGAACTGCAGCCTCCAGTATAGTACTGCCATGGGAGCTGCATTATGCCCTCCTCTGAAACCTCCAGCAGTGAGCACCATTGTCAGAGAGAGGGGGTGGCAGCTTGCTTTGAATTGGTTTGGAGGTGTGCGCCAAGCAGCCCGGGGTGCAGCAGGAGCTCAGATTGCCCCCAGGACTCTGGCTGTGGTTGGGGTTGGCAGTGGGGCCTCGGAGACCCATAGCCATCTGAGGAAGCGGTGTGGTCAGGATGGCTACGGTGACGTGGTGTCCCCACTTCCCTGCCCACCTTCCTGCCCTGGCTGTTGGGGCCAGGTTGTTTAATGGACTAAAGGAGCGCACAATCCAAACTGGTGCAGCCGAAAGGTGGACACCAAACTAGATTGGCTGCTGAAGAGCAGGCAGGCAGGGAATGGGGACTCCAGACACTAACAAATAGTAATGGCTTCACAGATCTGGCCTGTGTTCCATAGACAGAGAATCCCCATTTCACCTGCAAGCCCTGGCTCCCTTTCCCTTTCCCCCTCAGAGCCTTGTCTATATCATAGAAACAAAGACAGTGAGAGGGGAGCCTGAATTCTTGCCAAGTAACTGCACTGGTAGTGAAAGCCCGAACCTCAAGTGGGTCCCACAAGAGTAAAGCCGAGAGCAGCTTGTCGAACTGTAAGCCATACAGCCATGTGTGCCCATAGCAGGCGTCCTAGCTATCCTGTGCTGGGCTTTACACGTCTGAAGCATCACAGCAGCGGTTTGCAGAGAGAGGAGTGGCCCAGCGATTAGAGCACTGGGTTGGGAGCCAGAAGATCTCTGTGCTAGTCCTGACTGTGCCACCAATTGGCTGTGTGACCTCACACCTTCTGTCTTGTCTATTTAGATTGCAAACTCTTTGGAATGGGCTGGCTGTGTTTGGGCAATGCCTCACACAATGGTGGACAGACCCACCAGTATGGCCCGGTGGATAGAGCACTGGATTGAGCCTCAGGAGACTTGGTTTCTACTCTGGGCTCTGTCACTGATTTGCTGGGTGATCCTGGCCAAGTCACTTCACTGTTCCATGCCTCCGTTTCTCCACCTGTTAAATTGGGAAACAATACTAACCTCTTTTGTAGACCTACTGATGAAAAGTCCCAGGCAATATCATTGCCCCAGCAGGAGTCTCTAGGTGCTACTGAATGCAAAGAATAATGATAATAACAAGAAGCAATTATTAATATATGGAAATCATGCGCAGAATATCCCCATGCTCACAGCCCTCCTGACAACTTATTTTCCCTTTGCACGGCAGGGCCAGTAATAATAATGATTAGGAGAGAAAATATGTACGTTATTATTCTAACCTATGATTCCAAGCCACTTCATTAGAAACTGTGCATTGGTTGGCCAGTGGCTTAATACTATCTGAAGTAACTCCACCAAGGATCGCAATGTTGATCTGGGTCATTTGCATACTGCCATCCTCTTGATTACGCTGCTGTGAAAGAGGCCTTAGGTTCCCCTCCCCACCACCACACTGCCCTGAGAACGCTGCCCCTGGTCGTAATAAAACTATGAGCTGTGATAGTGCTGTGCCCTGTCTCTCCAGTTCATAAATACATAATGTTCGTTTTCATTCAGAGGGCCTGGAAAGCTCACTCCAGGTGTCTCCTGAGCTCTCGCTGCTTCCTAAAGAGGTTGGTTGCTGCAGAAATGGATGCGGGTTTCATTTTCTAGGGGGATTGCAAAACCGATAGATTAGCTAGAGAGATTAGAGCGAGAGATCACAGAGAGAGATGCTGGAGAGTAAGAAAAACAAGAGTCAGATGGGTGTAACCCTGCGCCCTTGCACTGGGGGGACCAGACTTTTCAAAAGACCATTTGATAAAAACTCCAACAGGCCTGTTTGATTTACTGCACACACAGAACCTGTGGACAAATCTGCCACCATCCATCACCTGGAATAACAGCCCTGCCTCCAATTCCCAGAGCCCAAAAGAGAAGGCTGGCGAGGACTGCGTGCTGCGAGGGAGTGAGGATGTGTGTGACTTTTTTTACAGATAAAAATCTGTATGTTATTATATCCCGGTTGGAGGGGTGATTGCTGCGCCAGGGATGCAGTTCCAGCAAAGGAGTTCCAGTGCTGCTGCCCCCGGTGCTGCTCTGCCTGGGCACTGCCACAGAGCTAGCTCTAGATTTTGCAGACCCCAGAGTTCGAGGGTGTGGCACTCCGGGTTTGGGTTTGCAATGCCCATTGCAAAAAAATGCCAAGACTGCGGTGCAGTCAGCAGCCCCTTTCCACAACTGCTACATCCAGACCAGGATTTAGGAGACCCTGTGTGGTTATATGCTATGTTTGCACTGTCACTGTCGGTCCCAAGATAGGAGGGAGACAAGGTGGGGAAGATAACAGCTTTTATTGGGCCAACTTCTGTTGGTAGAAGGAGCACCAAGCTTTAAAGCTTCACAGAGCTCTACCTCAGGCCAGGAGGTGCTGCAACCAGAGTGTCTGACACTCCAGATCTGAACTGGAGCTCTGTGCCATTCGCTCGAATGCTTGTCACTTTCATCTGAGTCCTCAACATTTTTTGTGAAACAGAATTCTTGTTTTCCAGCCAGCCCTAGTTACCAGGCCCTCATCCAACAGCATGGAAGATTCCCGTGGGTTGCCCAGGTTGCTCCGAGTCCCTTCCAACAGGATTCATTCCTCCTATGCAAAGGACCTAGAGAGGTTTATAACATCAGTGAGAGGCAGCAAAACATTCAGGCAGGAATTTCAATGTTTTCAAACCCCCTTTTCTTGCTCCGCTCCCTAATTGGCATCAGGTGAGAGCCACAAAACACAACACAGCCAGCGAGGCACTGAGCAAGCGGAGAGGAAACAGCTTCTCGCTCACGTCAGTAAAGAAGAGTTTTTAAAGGCTTTGCAGAATGAGCCGTGATAAGTCACACGTGGCTCCAAGTGTTTATTGCCCCCTGAAAGGAAGATCCTTATTATCTGCAACTTCAGATAGATTTGGGGGACTGAGATCCAGGGATGAGAAGCACTTTCGAAAACCCAGGTATTATTATTATTTACTTAGTGCCCTGTCTATTATTTCTTGCAGTTGGCCTCAGGTCCGCAAACCATCCTGATTCAACGCAGCACAGCACAGATAACCTGCTGCCATTAACGGGCTGGTAAGCATGTATTTAAGTGCTGTGCCAAATCAGGGGCCTAGAGAGAGGCTCTGAGACCTGGGCCTTGGGACAAAGACAAAGTTGCATGGATAAAACTTGCCTTCGGTGAGCACAGCTGTGCTGCATTCTGAGTCCTGCTGAGAAAACCCTGAGAGTCAGCCAGTCAGGTTAAACCTCCTCCAAAAGTGGCATGAGCCCTCTGCCAGCCATACATGCTGGATTACCTGTCCCGGTAGAAGGAGTTCTTCAGCATCAATCCCACCATGCCTCTGTCTCCACATCAGGGGCCACATTGGTTGAATTTTTAAACTCTGCTGTCACAGTGACCGGAAACCTGCCTACCCCCACCCTCTTTAACAGCTCCAGCCTCTTCCTGCAATCTCACAGGTATGGCTCCACCCAAAGCTGCAGTGACACCTCTAGCTACTGCCTGCTCCAGGTATCAAGGCCTCTATTTCCTACTCCTGTGGTGGGAAGGGGCAGTGCAAGCCCAGCTGTGGAATTCACCCAGGAATAAAGATGTTAACTGGACATTGCAAAGGAGATGTAGATGCTGAGATATGACTGGGATGAGCAGCAATGCCAGGTGAAGAGGAAGAAGCAGAAGGCAGAGCCTAATGATGCCACATCCAGTGTTGTCCTCTGCCCCCCCCCACCCAACTGAGCTGCTGCTACTAGATGGGGCTGTATGCTGTACTGAGCAGGGACCCCAGCACCACCCCACGAGTGACAATGCAGAGGAAAGGACCTCAGGACAGCAGTGAGGAAGTGCGCATTGAGGTGGGGAGGATGGGGGATGCAGAGCCCATGGACGCCCAAGACCTCTTCAAGACCTAGCCAAACCCAGAGAGAACCCACTAGGTATGTTCATGGCATATTCTAAGTTGTCTGTTTGTATGTTGTGTTTTATTTTTCTGGAAGGCTGCAGTGTAACACTACTTTATTTCTTCAAATCTGGAACCTTAACACACAAGAAACCAAAAACAGAGAGAGAGAAAGCAGGCTGTTCCATAAGGTGCAGAACTCACCCCACCTTGCTCTAGGCTGGCTCTTAGCAAATGAACTGCTGAAGACTCAGATCACACCCTTGATGCTTCCCTACAGAGACCCCTAGCCTGTAAACAGGATCAAGAAAACCCCAGAGACTTTAAAGTGATGGCTTATAATTTTAACAGCTTTCAATACATTACACCATCGAGGAAAGGGAAAGAGGGCTCAGGCAGGTGTAATTTACTCCCCTCACTAACACACACTTTTTTTAAAAAAACCACATCTTTCTTTGTGATCCCCAACACTTACCCTCTTCTTTCTGTCCCCTTCCCCACAATGGTGGCTGACCATGTGAAAGCAAGAAAGAAAGTAACTGGGTTATTTTAAGAGCCTGCATTGGCAGTAATAGGCAAAAGACAACAGCTATAATACTGTAAACAACCCCAAAGCATTCCCAAATCCATCCGATAGCAGAACCCTTTGATGCATTCAAAGTCAAAACTTTTGCAGGCAGAAAAAAGATCTGCTCAAATAAAACCAGTGCTAATATAATCCAATATATTCAAAACTGAAAACAAAATACACACAAAGCAATAACTGAGCAGTCAAATTAAATACGTCAGAAATACCAAAGAATGCTTGCAAGCAATCCAGTGTCTGGGCATTCAGATGACATGATTTTGCAGAAATACTGTGGTAAACGAAATTGGCTGCAGGATTTGTAGTCCAAAGCACAATATTTTGGTTTTTGAGTCCCAGAGTCCAAATCTAAAGCGAGTTACTTTCCTGCTCTGCGTAGATTCAGGAATGAGGTAGAAGTTGTTGCTGGCTCCAAGGGCTGGGCTTGGACTGGCTCACAGAACTAGCTGGTGATCACAAACTCATCTCCACTTATGGAGTTTCTGGTCTGTCTTGGTCCAGACACCTGTTTTGTCCTCTGGCACAATTCCACTGACGCTTTCAAACAAATATTGTTTGATCTTTTCCCACACATTTCTCGTGAGAGCGGCCTCATTTCTCACACCGTGGTACAACCTCTTCCCATGCCAAGCTGCCATGAGGTTGGCAGGTTCTATCACTGGGAAGAGGTCAGCAGCATATGACGCATCTCAAGTAGCTTCCTTCTGTGGGCCTTTGGCACCCTCCTGAGAGCTATATCTCTCAGAATCACCCCTGCCTGGAATAAGCTGAGCAGTGTACTACGCTCTCCCTGCACTTACCCAGAGCACCACCCCTGCCCCCACTCCTTGTGGCTAGAGGGTTTGAAATGTCCCCCATATACTCATCATCACATGTGCTTCACATGGCCCTGAAGCCAGCTGGTGTGAATGTGTCCCATTCATATATTTCTGCAGCTCTATATGGGAAATGTTTTAGCCACTTATTTTTTGCTGTCTGGTATCCTCTTAAATCTAACAATGGCTGGTTGGGTGGGTGTTTATCAGTCACCTTGGCTGGGGTACCCTGGATGCCCCCCCTTCCATGCCTGCTGAAAGCCTGACAGGGAGAAGGAGGAAGAAGAAACACACGAGAGAGGACATGTCCTCTGAGCAGCTCAGCAATTCTGAGTCTGAAGCCTGTGAGCTCAGGGAGTGCTTGGTGGAGGACAGGCAGAAGAATCAAGAAGTCCCTCAAGACATCATGCAGCTCCTCAGGCAGATTTAGACCCCCTCAAAGGCCTATGCTTAGAGCCCTACCAAATTCAGGGTACATTTTGATCAATTTCATGGCCAGAGGGTTTTTTAATAGGTCAATTTCACATTTTCAGTTGTTTACACCTGAAATTTCACAGTGTTGTAACCATGGGGTTTCCATCTCAAAAGGTACTTGGAAGTGGGTCTGATCTCCTCCCCTCTCCCTCCCCCACAGCTGCCATGCAAGAGAAGGACGAGTCCTGTCTCTACCCAGCCCAGCAGGGACTCAGCCAGGAGCTCCCTAGCTAGGCGCTTCTAGGAGCAATATTCGACCCACCTCCACAAGTCTCCTCCAGCTGCAGCAGGGGGAGGCACTTGGAAGTGGGTCTGATCTCACCCCCCATCCCCCAGCCATCTCCCCACACAGTTAGGAAAGTCTGTTGCATCCAATCCAGCTTTAATTTCCTGTACAGTGGCCAATGTCACAATCCTGTGCAGTGGGACACATTGAATGGCCTTGGATGACAGCAGCCCCCACTGTAGATTTTCCAGCACCAGACTGGTTGCCCCACTGACCAACAGCAATCAGGGGTGGCAAACTTCCAGAGTGCAATTGCCACCCATTTCTCCACAGCCAAAGCAGCTGTCCTTCCGGGGTCTCTGCACTGGGGGGCTGCGGTGAGTTGGCATGCAGATCCAGGAATGTGGCCTTCTGCATGTGAAATTTCTGCAGTCACTGCGGGATAGAGTGACCAGATGTCCCGATTTTATAGAGACAGTCCCAATTTTGGGGACTTTTTCTTATATAGGCTCCTATTATCCCCCCACCCCCATCCCAGTTTTTCACACTTGCTGTCTGGTAGCCCTACTGCGGGGCATTCCAGCTCTGCATTATCATCTGATGCCATCACTCGGTGCTCATTTCACAGAGGCCCCAAAGTGCCAGTCCATGATGTGCAGCTGGTCAGTGAAAGCCAGCAGCAGCTGGTGACTTTCATTCACGGTCTGCATCATCCATGCCTCCTCAGTTCTCTCGTGCCCACTGCTGCACGCCCAGCCACTGGGATAGTTGTGGTTCCGCAAACACAGAAGAATCAGTCGCCTTGTCTCTAAAACAGACCAGACAGCACTGCTGATCCGTTTAGCCTCCATGCTTCTGGCAGCAAGATGATGGAGAGATTGAAAACCAGCATAAGAAAGGGCAAATTGGGGGATGGAACAGAGGGAAGTGTGGGAACGTGACCTCAAACACCAGAGAAGAGCTCTGATATCCCACAGTGCACTGCAAAAAATCCCAAAAGGCAATGCCCCGGACGGTGGCCCGCAGGCCACTCAGCCAGCTGTAAACCGGACAGTCCTGCTTTTGTAATGTTTGTCCCCTGTCCGGTATGGAGACGTCTGGTTTTGTCCGGCATGGGACGGGGGATGCCGTAATGAAAAGCACACTGCTCCGTGACCTCACATGCCAGCATGGTCACACTGGCAGAAGCAGACCCATGGCACTCCCGGGAGTATCAGGATGTCCTGTATTCTGGGAATGTGTGAGTAACACCCCCCCACCCAATGCCCAGCCACGGTGCAGCATATTTTCAACTGATGTCACCTGTCACGGTGAGGATGTGTTGCCGGCAAAGGCAGGGACCCTGTGATGTCAGCAGCAGAAAGTCATTGTAGGAATAGGCCAAACCACTTCTATGAGTCACTGCAAACTTTAGGGATTTGGCAAATGGAAGCCCTGGTTTCACCCATCTGTAATTCCCTGTAATACTATAATCCAGCAAGGGCAGAGAATCATCCGCTTATCTTTTTAGCAACATGTTAATTAAATAAACAGCTTCCCAGCAGTGGGCACTTTTCTGTGAAAAGTGTCATATAACGGATTATTATGTAACATTGCTCAGAGTGGTGTATGATCCCCGGGTGGGAAGGAAGGACCAACAAAAATAGATGCTCCTCTCTCTCGTTTCATCCCAGCGTGCTCTGAAATGCCTTGGGCAGTAGAAACCAACTTTCAGAGACACAGGTCAGAAGCCCCAGATCTCATCTATCTTCTTTATTCTTTTCTGTCAGGCAGCCCTTGAGATTCTTGAGAAACTTATGTGGTTTGCTCTTGCTTTTCGTTATTTCTCAGCGCTGTTTTTATTTAAACAGAGTTCCAGGATCCCAGAGTATATGAGCAACCCTACAATAACAAACCAGCTGGAGCAGCCCAGAGCTCACGAGTAACCCTACAAACAACACAGCTAGTGTTCAACCTAAGCAGCAATGCAGGGGGAAAATAATGAGAGTGACCCATGCTGTGCAACATTGTAGGCAGCATGCAGCCTTCTTGGCATGCATTTAATACAGACCAATTATTCACAGAAGTTGAATATTATAAAATTCCACTTCATTAGCGCCTCAAGGCAGATGTGACGTTAATCACAAAAACCTTGATATTCTGCAAAACGCTTAAGCCCAGGAAGGAAAAACACTTTCTTTCAAATGCTTTCATTTTACTTTGAGGTTAATAGAAGGCTAATTTGAAAGCGTTCGGTTAATGAGAAAGCTAAAAATACTCCTCCCGTGCAGACCCTTCCTCCATAGTAGTGCCTGTCTCAACAGCGCCAGCTGCGAGCGTCTGTAGCAGCTGACGGTCCTCAGAGGGGAGAGTGGTTATAAATCATTCATGTTCAGGAGTTGATCCCGATGTAGCTGTCCCCCCATGCATGGCGAGGGCTGGGGGACACTGCACCGAGAACAAGGAGCGGGGGAATTATATATTTTATTTCAGGGTTCTCCAGGGTGGCCAGATATCACCTGACGAGTGGGGGTAGGAATGTCAGAGACCAAGCATACTGCGCAGCCCAGTTCATCAGAGGCCTGGGAACTGCTCTGGGACACAGGTCTCCAGGCGTCCGTGGAGAGAGCAGTGTGGCCTTGGGCAAGTCACCGCCACTCTCCCTACCTCAGCTTCCCCTCCTGCCTTTTGTCTGTCTGATCTCGTTAGACTGGAAGCTCTTTGGGGCAGGGACTGTCTAGAACAAAGGGGTCCGGATCTCAGCTGGGACCTCCAGGTACCTCCATAAAACAAACAATCTGTGACGCTGGCAGACCAGATGCCAGCTCATGCCGAGGTCCCCCGTGCCTCTATTGAATCCTGACAAACGCAGCTGCAACGAGTCCGGCTCACCTGGGTGTTGGTAGTGTTGAAATGGGTATTGGAATGATAAGACTGTGCTTAGTGTTTCAACTTTATTGAATGCTTGTGACCTGCTGCCAGCATTAATCTCACTTAGAAGGTCCGTATCCCACACTGGAAGGTAATATTTGAGCAGTTGCGTTGTAAGCCTTTGTAACTGTAAATCACCAGGCAGGAGAGAGAGACAGTAAAAACTGGTGTGAAATGCTGGTCTTCCACAAACGGTGTTCTGTACCCCCTCCCAGGCCCTTGGACACCAAATAACTAGAGTGGAACAATATAGAGGACAAAAGACTTGGTTGCCCCCACCCCCGAAGATGAGTCATGCAAGTGTATTCCTCTCATCAGATGATTTTGCAGCTCAAAGCAAAAGTGGGGAAGGGAATCAAAACCCCTAGCAAGGAGGAACTGTATCTTTATGCTGCTTGGACTCGGGGGGAGTGGTCGCAAAGGCCCCTGGTACTTAGCCTGGGTTAGCCCTAAAGGACAGAAAGCGCTTGCTTATCCTAGAAGCATCTATTACTTTTTGAAATTTAAGATTGGAACTCGTGTGTGTGTAACCTGACTTAGTTGGGGTTGGTCCTGCTTTGAGCAGGGCGTGGGACTAGATGACCTCCTGAGGTCCCTTCCAACCCTGATATTCTGTGATACCCGTTTACTTGCATTCACCTTGTAAATAATTCTCTGGTTTCTTTTGCCTGCTTTATAAATCTTTAGCTATTTAATTACAGGATTGGCTTCAAGCGATGTCTGTAGTGTGAGATCTAAGGTGTAACTGACCTGGTGTAAGTGACTGGTCCTTTGGGACTAGGAGGAACCTGAATACTGTGATGGGACCATCTTTTTGGCAGACTCACCTGGGTGGTGAGACAGATTGCGAACCCCCGGGGACTGTCTGCGACTGCATGTTATGGCTGTTATAGTGCCCGAGGAGTTTGCACTTGGTCATTGGTTGGTGAACTCGCAGCCAATATGAGGTGTGTGCCCTGGTTACAAACAGTCTGCCCTGACGCTGGTACCCAGTCCCACGCTCTTGAGCTGCTGCAGGACAGCTTGACAGTCGTGACACCCTGTTGCTTTCGTGGGCACCAATGGGCTAGACCCCAGGGAGGTGTTTCAGTGACCTGGGATGCCTTTGGCCCAAGATCTGCCCTTGCTCTTCCTGCACAACTCCAGCTCGGGGCTGTGAGCTGGCTGAGGTTAGAGGGATCCCAGGGCCAATCTGTAATGAAATGTAGGTTCAGCTCCAGAAGGGACCATTGTGGTCACCTAGTTGGACCTCCTGCCTAGCATAGGTCAGAGACCCTCACTCAATCACTCCTGCCTCCAGCCCAGCACTTCCCTCTATTTCATGCCCCTTCCCACTTTCCCGGCGCCCTGTGGCTGTTTTCCCAGCAGTGCAGCCGACATTTCCCTCTGTCAGGTTCAGCACAGCCGTCACCTGTCAGCCCGAATGACGTGGACGGTGCCTTTCATCTCATCTCTTGCTGCTGTCAGCGACATGCATATTTCACGTCGTGCCAGTTGTTGCCTGTTTGCAGGAAAGCCATTAGCAGCGGCTTTGAGTGTCAGAAACACATGCACAGAATCAAGCTCATTTTTCCCCTTCTCACGGCAACTGAGGCAAGACAGAAAAGGAGATGTGTAGCAGGCATCTGTGGAGAGAGCAGTGGAATGTGAATGAGCTGGCACAGGGTCTGGGGGAGGGGGAGGGCTGGAATGGGGTTGGCACCCGGCCTTTCACCTCTGGACATCTGGACTGGGTCTCAAGTGAGAATGGCTTTGGTTCTCTCCCAGCTGCCGTTCCCAGTGGATGGCACAAAAACCACACCACAATAAGGCATAATGGGTCATCGGTACTCAGGTCATCTGTACTCAGCCAGAGGAGCCGAGGCCCAGTTTGAGGGGTACCAGCAGAGCAGTGTCAGGGGAGCCCAGGTCTGGAATAGCAGGGGGGCTGTGGGTCAGGCTTGAGGGGCATCGGCAGAGCTGTAGGGGTGGGGGGATGCTGCACGGAATGGGGTTTCTTTCTCCTTTCTCAGCCAAGCAGGACTATAATACTAGACTTCCCAGCACCACCACCCCACAAATTCCCCCTCTGTTACCTGCTCCTGATCTTCCTGCCTTCGGGGCCGAACCCCCCAAGTGCCACCGGGCCCAGAGTATATAACAATGCACATGCCTCAATGAGCCTTGGGTGTATGGCTCCCTGCATGGCTAGGCTCTGAGTCCATCCCAACCTCCTATCACCTTGGCTATGCAGACTGGGAACAGAGACAGAGTCAGTGACTGGCCCAAGACACCCAGGGCTCTGGTAGCACTGGGAACTGAACCTAGTTCCCCCTCCTAGCCGCCCACACATTAACCGGAAGGCCAGCCTTCCTCGCCTCAGGAACCAGCTGGCACTAGATCCGACTTCAAACCTTTGCTGGAACTACTCATATCTAGGCAGGGACTCCACCTTCATTTGTTCGCTAGATGCCATGTGCCCTTGACAGTGCCATGGGGATAGAGATGAATTAGTTCACCTTGCTGCGGGGGAGATTGTGAGACTTAATGAGTGTCCATAAAGCGCTTTGCGATCCTTGGATTTCAGGAACTAAGACAAGGGCAAACCTGTGGCTGAGAAACAAACCTCCCACGTCCCATCTGGTGAGGAGAGACGCTAATCACACTGAGAAGTGTCCTGCTAAGGAGGCACCTTTCTGCTGGGAAGCTGTCACTTGTTTGTGGGACAGGGACCGGAACCGCCTGGCTTCTCTTTCCCAGCCCACACTGCTCACAACTCCCCCCTCCCTCAATCTCTGGCGTGCGTGTCATTTATAAAATGACTCAAGGGAATGCATTGTATTATGGTACATAACTTTGTAATGTGGAGCTAATGTTCTGTGGCCAGTTACACTGCTGCTTTGGAGACTCTGGGATACGGGGAGGAACTAGGACTTCCCTGCACTCTCCAGCCTCCTGCTATATCCCCAATGGGAGTCACTGGACCCCCAGCCTTGTTATTAACCCTTTGTAGCCCTGGGGCCAAGAAATCCACAGCCAGCCCCTTTCCAGCATTCTTAGGTGTCGCCTCTTTACCACATGACGTTGGAAGAAGATGGACTCTTTGGCCAGACAGAAGTCAAGGAAGACGCCTGGAAAGGAAGCTGGCACAGAAGCGGAGGAGGGGATTGCACATTTCTCAATTTTCCCAGAAGCAGGTGCTTTTGCAGAGAAATCAGCGAGGACGAAGATCCTCTCCACAGCTGCATGTCGCAGAGGCCTTGGGAATCCACAACCTGCTCCCACAGGAGGGTGAAGGGGCCTGCAAGCTCCGCTGCTAGTCAGTCATCCTGAATTGTTGAAACCAGCATGATCCAAGCAAGAATGTAACTTCGGAAAGACACATTTTCTTTACAAGGAAGCAGCTGCCAGGTGAGCCCATTGACCACTAAGTGACAGATTTACGCAATGAAACCAAGTGACAAGCATCTCTGAACAGACAGCAAACGGACCAATTGAAGACCGGGTATAAGAACTGAGAAGCAGGCTAAAGTCAGGTTCTTGCAAGACCTGGATCTGACTTTGCAGAGAACTGTGGACACATGCAAGCTATAGAAAACTGGTTGGGGAAAAAGAGCCCTGCAGCAATTTCATTCGGAGTCTGTGTTGCCCTCACAACCTGAGCTAGCCTGGGTGCTTGGTTCCAAAGGAGACAGGGGAGGGGGTACTGTAGATGGCCTGGATTCAGGAGGGTCAGAGCGGATTCGGTGCAGTGTTAATGTGCATAGAGCTTAGCACCCAGAGTCAGTTCTGGATTGCACTCCCATCTCCTCAACCAATTCATTTCAAGATTTTGGGAGATTCTCTCCCACCTACCATGCCTCAGTTTCCCTCAGTAAAACATCACTAACAGTCCTTCCCTAACTCGCGTGATGGGTGGCTTGGGCCAGGCTTACCCCTCTGAGAGCTTTGAGATCCTTGCTGGGCCATGCCACTTATTGCTGTGGTTATTTTTATGCCACTGCAGTGCGATCTCCCCCTTCTATTCTGGGGGAGACAGTGATCTGCTAGCCAGAGGAGTTCCCCCCCCCTTCTGAAGTCCAACCTCCTGCTGGCCCAGGGGAAACAGGAGGGGTTTGCCCAAGGGCAGCCTGTGACACTTCTGCCCCATCGCTTGCTGCGGTCTTATTCTCATCCCTGTTTGGGCTGCCTCCCTCCTCTTCCTCACCCTAAATGGCTGCGCCTTTCGAAGGCCCCATCTAGCAGCGCAGGGATGGCAGATAGCGCATGGTGCAACACGCGCTGCCCCCATTCTGTCTGTCTGATGCTTCAGAGACAAGGAACTGCGGGTCAGCTCCCTGCTGGAGACAGCAGCGTCTCCGAGAGGGTGGTGTTGCTTTTGGCAGGCGCTAACAAAGACGTGATATATTTTTGAATGGATCTAGCCACCTGTGTGCAGCATCCATCCCCAGCTCAGCGCTGGGCATACAGAAGGTCCCCAACACCTGCGGGGGTGGAGGAGGGCAGCCCACTTCCTCCTGGTGTGAAGCAACCTGTTCTTCCAACATCATGTCCTATGCACGACTGCCAGACGTCATGCTTTAGAGTGACCAGATGTCCTGATTTTATAGGGACAGTCCCGATATTTGGGGCTTTTTCTTATATAGGCTCCTATTACCCCTCCTCACCCCCATCCCGATTTTTCCCACTTGCTGTCTGGTCACCCTACCATGCTTCCTCCCCTCACCGCTCCTTTAATTATATGTGCCACACCCGCTTGCACGCTGACCACACCCACAGTAATGCTACTGACCCCTCCTTCCCCCATGCACACCACCCTGCTGCATGGGAACAGCCTAAAATACAACTTTGGTCTCTCTCTCCTCCCCTTCTCCATTGTCTCATTCCATACTAGGCTCCTCCATGCTCCTGCCACCCATGCTGAATGTCCAGTGTCCCAGGACTGCAGCATTAGAAATCTCGGGGACATGACGATTGTCCTCACACCCGTTTACCTGGCTGCATCTGTCACCCAGTCCTGCGTGCCGAGATGCCCAGGACGGGAGCCTGTCTCAGCCACGGGTGGTGCTGCAGGAAGGGAACGGAGACTTCACTGCCCAAGCGAAGGAGGGATGGAGGGGCTGAATCTGGATCTGTGCTTTATGGATCTGGCAGGAGCTTTATGAGTCACTGGCTCTCGCTCCTGTCTACCCTTGAAGGTTACTCAGTGCTGTTGGCTGGCACTCGCTGTTGCTGTTTTATGGTTCTGGGAAAGAGGGGCCAGCAGCTGCCCAGCCAGAAAGAATCTGACGGACTCTTGTAGGAGCTCTGAGCCTCTGCCTGTGAGAGGGGCTCGGTAGACCCTCCCTTGCTCTGCCCAAGCCAGCCTGCACGGATGCACTGCAACGCAAACGACTTGGTTTACTTCCCAGAGGCAGGGGAATGCAGTGGGGGCAAGCAGCCCTTGAGTGGGGGGGCACGGCCTCTTGCATGTCCTTTAGCAGACATTCCTCTGGCTGATTGCGGGCTATTGGCAAAGGCTCCTGTCTGGCAAGCCCCTTCCTTGGCTGGATGTCAGGGAAGTGCTGTGCAGAGCCTCATCCAGGTAGGGTGCAGCGGGGAACGTCTCAGAGCAGTGGGAGCTGCTGCTGTCAGTCCCTAAGACATAACAAGGGAATGCTGCAGCAAAGGCAATGGGGCCTAATGGATAGGGCACTGACCTGGACTCAGGAGACCTGCCATGGACCTGCTGTGTGACCCTGAGCAAGTCTCTTCCCCTTACTATGACTCAGTTTCTTTCCCCACCCTTTGTCCATTGAGACTGAAAACTCTTTGGGACAGGGACTGTCTCTCATTGCAGAGCCTCGCACAACAGGGGCCCGATCTTGGTGAAGGAGTGTGGCTGATACACTGAGGAGGCCAAAGGAAGGGTTCAAATAGAACTCAGCATATTCAACACAAAATGGGATGCCATCAGCAGCGGGTTAAAGGTTGCTGATCATTTTGGATGAGATGACGAGTTTGACTGAGAAAGCGAACTGGGTTGACATGGGGTCCTTACCCTCCATGAGGCATAGGCCTTAGTTCTGCGTGACGTTCTGATCGAAACTCATGGGAGGAGGGCAGCTAGCGCAGTTCCTGCTTGCCTTATGCCTGACTCTTGTCTGGGTTAATAGTGCTTCCCTTTCAAAGGTACCACGCAGACCCCAAAACACTCAGAACCAGGTGGAAACAGTTATTTTCCAGGGCTTCGTGGAGGCCAAAGCTCAATTGCTTCCTTGGAATGAGAGAGAGAGAGAGAGAGAGAGAGTTCTTTAATTCTCTTTGCGGTTTACACAATGCGTTAAATAGTTCTCTTGCTGTTGCTTAAGAAATGCAGCTCCTTAACCCCCCCCACCCCTATTCCCTCTGTTCCACTGGTCTCTAATGACAGCTTTACAGACATTTCTCTGATGCACTTCTCAGAGGGGTCTCTGAAGCCCTTAACCTCCATTTTCCCAAACAATTAAGATGTTTTATTTCAGGCGATGATGTAACAAGCAAAATAACGGGGTAAGGAGAAATACTTCACTGAGGGGGGAAAACACATGTACACAAATGCCTTGATTGTTGCTAATGCTACATTCATTCCACCTCGGTGCACAGCTCCTATGGATGGTTTCAGTTTTTGGAGGCCGGGGGGGGAGACTAAAGCACAAAAGTGGTAGATAATTGTAGTGGAACGGGAGGATAAGTTAGTTTGGTATCCTTTTTACAGCCATTCCCTGGGGGCCCATTATGGTAATTTTTCTTCTATAACTGGGAAATTGCATAACGAGTCAGATGATAAACCAGCAAGCAAGGCAGAAATTTGCATTTTAATACAACTGTCTAACTCATTTTCCATGTCAGGGCTGGACAGGACACTTTTGCAGCTCTCTCTGCATTCAGAGTTTCCGAGGGGTCAGAGCCCAGGTTGAGAAGCTGCTCTGTGCCACGCAGCGTCTGTGCTTTTGCCCGGCCTTTCGCCACTCCGTGGGGCCAGCCACATGAAACGCTGAGCAGTTGGTGGACAGGAGCTGAAAAGGAGCCTTGGGGGCTGTTTCAAAGCCACAAATTCATTTAATGGGTGTTTTATTCCTACTTCTCTTTGGCCCTAGGGCACGAATGCTACATGAATATTACTTAATGCAGTGTAGCCAGGTTCTCTCTGCTCACATGGGAGCACTGAAATACCCCAGGCCAAATCCTGCTGCAGCTACATACTAATCCCACATATTACATGATCATTACACATAATGGGTCAGACAATGATTGCCCTGGAACCTGGTTTCTGTTTAAAAGAAGCAGAAATAACCATGTATTTTCTCTCCCCCAGCAAGGAGGTGTCTGTACAGCTTTAATCATACTTGTTCACCCAACTAGTAGCAACTGGCTTCCCCTTGATGTCTGGCCACTGCCTGCTGCCCGTTCTCCACCATTGCAAGACGTTGAATTCCCCTCGTTCTCAGCCAGTGCATGGTATGGGGCATGCAGCTAAGCACCTGCGCTGGATAACAGCAGCTGCTCTCCTTACTGGGCTCTCTTGTGGCATTTCATTGTTCTTGCCTGCTCCTTGTTGACCTTCTGTTAGCTTCAATTGTATAAAGCGTGAAGCTCATCCAGGTGGGCCCTTATCACTGGGGCAGCGTGAAAGAATCACACACACGTTAGATACAAAAAAGCAATTTATTTCGCCAGCCGCCTGCTCTCTTCCCCTCTCTCAATTGTTGTGCAGTTATTACAACCATGTGCAGCAGAAGATGAGTTTGCTCCTTCTCAATCCAGGTTTCCCCTCCATCTCTCTGGTGCTGCATTTAAGGCAGAATTCTATGACCATGACATCAAACATCATCATCAGTTTAGGTCAGAGGAGGAGACCAGTCTAGTGACTCAGCCCAAGAATGGAAGTCAGGACATCTGGGTTCTATCTCCACCTCTGCTGCTAATTCGACCACAGCATGTCATTTACCGCCTCAAGTTCCTTATCTGTAATATGGGGATGATACCTTGGGATTATGCAGCCATGGAAGGGTTGTATGGCTTTGTTCATTCCTGGTCCAGGGGCACTGAGCTCTCAGAGGGCAAGTGATAATGTAGGATTATGTCAGGCGCATTGTTATTCTTGTGATGGGTTGTGGGAAGGTGAGGGGGAGATGATTTGGTTAAAGCTACCACCAAGGTCTTTGAAATCCAGCCCCCATAAGGGATGCAAACTGGAACAAAGCTGTAAATAAAACATTTGCCACAACAGAGCATTCGCTGAGGTCACAGGTGGGAGAACTCAGGACAGGAAACTAGGATCCCTTCAAATAATACCAACACGTTAATCACACTAACAACAGCTTGGACTTTCTTGCTGAGATTAGAGTATCACACACACACGCTTTCTTGCTGCAGCTCAGCAAACAGGGAAACGAACAGCTCGTGTAATATTAAAATCAAGTTTAAAATTCATCAAAGATCCATGCTGTGGGACTGGAAGGCAGTGCTTGGGGTGGGGTGAGAAATGCCAGTGGCTTCTGTAACAAGCTGGGATGCTAAAGGAGCCAGAACGAGCTCTGCAAACTGTTCCCATGAAGAATTTCACCTGGTTTTGAGTCTCTTTACAAAGCAGAACTGACCCCAGGTTCCTTCCCAACAAACCTGAGCCAACCTGCAACAAACTCTTTTCCCCCTCCAGGGCTCCTGGGATGGGCTTATGGCTCAGCTCCAACCCCCTTGGGACTTGGTAGGCGTGGCTGTTTTGAGTGTGAGGTCACAGCACAGTGAGCAGGAACCCCACACAAAGTAGAACCAAGAGGAGAAGATTCATGTGGGCCCCGAGAAGCCAAAGCTTGCCTGCTTTGGGCACAGCTCTGGGCCAACCGCACAGGGATGGACAAACCACACAAAGGCTTCCCTGAAGGGTCAGGACCATTATTGTATCAGATCTGGTTTGTCCATCCCACCCCAAAATAACTTTTCTTCATCCCACCGCTACCACCTGTAAGTTTCACTGGCACTGTCTGAGGACCTCCTGGAATTTAGGATGAACATTTGTAGAGATAATTGGTGAACACCTGAGGTGATGCCATCAACCCATCCCCTGACTGTTTTCATAACTTGTGAAGAGGACAGATAGGGACACTGAAAATCAAAGGCCTTAGCTACATGGGGAAGTTTTTCCAATATAACCTAAGGTGTGAATTTAAACCCGTCTAGTTGTACCAGTATAACCCCCAGGTGCCCATTCTTGTTCCAGTGTAAGGGTGACCTTCCTCCCCCAGTTTAGCTTAGGTCGCTTGAGAAGGGATTTAACCTTAAGAGTTATGGTTGTCTGGCATTTCTGGACCATAGCATGTTTGGATTTCTTTTAAATTTACAGTTAATTCTGACTCTCTGGGGTTTACAATGCTGGGTTTGGGGACAATTGCAACATCACTGTAATGGTATGTGCTAAATTACTGATACATACACTCAGCCTTAACTCCTGCTGAGCTTGGCTTTTGCTCAGCCTATAGTGTGTCTTCCACTGTGCAGCCTAGGGCTGAGTTCTCAGTTATCCAACGGACGC
Source organism: Chelonoidis abingdonii (assembly GCF_003597395.2). Classification (NCBI taxonomy): domain Eukaryota; kingdom Metazoa; phylum Chordata; order Testudines; family Testudinidae; genus Chelonoidis; species Chelonoidis abingdonii. The sequence continues at coordinate 29,583,962 of NC_133781.1, forward strand.
GTATGTATTAGGATTACACGTCTAGGTGGGCCTACCCTTTGCCATTGCTCCGTTTTAAGCTCACAAACAGTTTGTGCAAAGCTGGGGGGAGCTAGAGTTGAGGCTATAGGGAGCGGACAGGCCTCATTCTTTACTCCAGTCACAAAAACTTTGCTGGGTTCCCCCTTGCATTGCTCGTGGGATAAAACTCGTCAGTTCTCCCAGCTGCCCAGCCAAGCTGGGAAGCAAACTTGTGAGGAGAACCAGCCTGCACGCAGTTAGCCCTCCGCTAGCCTTTCAGAAGAGGAACGTAAGGAGGCAGGGACTCTCCCAGGGTGCAGTAAATATTTTTTTGAGCAGGTATTTTGTCTTGTCAGCCATTCAGGCAGAAGCTGCATGCAAGCTGCCCAACCCCCGTGGGGAGCTGGAGGTACCAGCTCGTGGCAGCTGCACGCTTGGCTATTTCAGGCCAGTGGCTGTTTAATTTTGCTCTCCGAAATCTACTCACTCAGTAGCTTGTTTGTCTTAAAGGCTGCAGGAGCGAGCGTTTCACCCGTTGGCGGCTGGGGCAAGCTTGTTCAAACGACGGTGCCCCAAATGTGGTGGGAATGAGATCTACCAGGCAGAGATGCATGCAGGGGAATGCTCCTCCATGGCCATCCAAGGCCACTTTCAGCACTCCGTGTCCTGCTGGCTCTGCCTTTCACTCACACCCGGAGCTTTTGCTGGGGAGACACGAGGCTGATGAAGCGGAGTCGGAACTGGGTGGCATCGATCTGCTGCTGATTTCCTTTTTGAGACTTAAGAGAATCCCAGCCCCATCTGGAGGCTGCTGGGAGCTACTGGTCTATAGAGCCAATGCTGAGGAGGGTTAGGATCAGGGGCCAATGTCATAGACCAGGGACCCCTTGTGTGAGGAGTGGTCCACACACATAATGGAAAGATGCTCCCTGACCCAAACAGCTTATGAACAAAGTCTAAAACAAAAGACACCACACAGATGGGAGAAGCACATGGAGACTGTGCAATGACTGGCTCTTCCCCCAGAGTCTCTCTTCCTCCCACTCTGCTCATGGGCTCACTCTTGACTTCTTAATGACCCTGCCCTCAGACCTATCCTCAGGGAACCTGCGATAAGCCACCCCCCCAGGCCTTAGCCCCTCACAGGGGTTACCCCAGCGCTGGGGTGGGGATGAACTGTCTGAGGTGGCAAGCTCGTCACTGCAGGATCTCAGGGCACAATGCTGCAAAGGAGCTGAAGAGTTGGGGGGTGCTCTGAGCTGGGACCCGCGCTGGGGAAGGTTGGCGCTGGGCTGACTGTCCCTCCTCAGCCACAGAGAGGGCAAATTGGCCTCAACTCCGGCTTTCTGCCTGAGACTTGCCATACTGAGGAATTTTGCTTCCAAACTTTCAGAGTGCATGCTGATGCCCCCAGGTGGGCTTTGCAGCTACCGCCGCCACAGCTACCTCAGCCCTGGAGCAGGACATCCCGTACAATGAAGGGGCTCATACAAGAAAGCTGCCCCCTGAGCTCCCAATTCATTTATAGGGGCAACAAATCCAGGCGATTCCCTTACATAGATGACAGTTGTGCCAAATTCTTGCAAATGGTGGAGAGAGAAACCCACCCGCTCCCTTTCACTGGTGCAAGGAGTAGGCCGTGCAAAAAGCCTCCAAGGTCAGCAGACTAGAGGCTCTGGAGGGCCGGAACTTACTGAGCATGGCCTGCCTCGAAAGTGGGACCCAGCTACCCCCTAACGGCTCAGACACCAGAAGACAAATGGAAAGAAGCTGAATTTATTTTTGTTTTTTTAAAACCTCTCAATTTTTAAACCAAATCTCATGATTTCCAGGGGAAGAGGAGATGCCCTCCTGACACTTGAACGTATGGAGTGGGCTGTACTGCGTTTTACTCATCTGTTACTGATATATTCTCAATCTTCTTCATGGTTTTCCCTCTGGGAGCACATCTTAAGCTGGGATTCCCAAAGGAACCCAGTTAGGTACCAGATTCCTTGGGATTCAGGTGCCCAGCTCCCTTAGGAGTCTTTTGAGGGGAAAGCAGCCTTAAGTTTCACCCAGCAGCATCACAGGCAACACTTGCTGGGTGGGGAGAGCCCTCCCTGACTGCCACACACCATCTTGTCCCTGGGGAACCTCCTGGCTACCACCCCCCTGGCTCTCTTTTCCCTGCTTCTACTTATCTGCCACAGTAAAAGGATGTTAGAAATTCATTCAATAGAAATTTGATAGTGAAATGCCAGCTTCTCCTGACAGGATATAAATAGCTGCTTTGAGTCAAATTTGAGGTTTAGATTAAAAAAAAAATGACAGCCTGAAAGCTATCGGCCATCCATCTGTGACTAAAAGAGAGCTCTGTCCTCACTCCGCTCCTCGCCCCATCCCCAGGCCATCCTGTACACGGAGCCTCAAAGTCCCAGGGGACAAGAGTCCGTTAAGGCAAAGGCTTATATCAGTCTCCGTTCCAAATGTGAAACTTAATTAAGATTTTATAAACACTTTCCCAGCATGGGGAAGGAAACCACCCCGAAATCAGCACAGCCAATACAACCCAAATTAAGTTATTTTCTTGCCTTGTTGTAGTCCAGCTTTTAATGAGGCAGCAGCGTCACTCCAAGTATCTGAGCCACTGTGATTCATTAGGGCTTTGGGCTGGAGTTATTGTTCGGCGGCCTTCAGTCTTTTCATTTTCTCCACCTTCCACCAGTGACCTCACCAACTTTCCCTTTAAAGTCATTACAGTTAACGGCATGCATTATTTATCTGTTGGGGAGAGGCAGGAGGAAGAAGTTGGATTCCCCTGGTGGGGTTTATGGTCCAAGAGATGGTACTTAAAAACAAAAAACAAATGAAACCCCCCCACACAAAACATTCCTTCATCAGAACCAACCCGGGGTAGGTCTCCTGCAGAAAGACAGGAGAGCTTAGGGGACTGATGATGGGGGTTCAACCCTTTCCTCACTGGTTCAATTCCAACCTCCGTCAGCAGTAAGGTGCTTCTTGCTGGCTGAAGAAAACTGCTCTTGGTTCAATCCCCCGCAGACAGGCCCATTGATAAATAGAAGCCGCTGGCAGCTTGGTGGTGGTCCCCGCAGAGAACCCAAGGCTGTAGATGAAGAGCAGCTGGCTAGACCTAGACGCAAGCAGGGGGTAGAAGGAAGAGTCAACTCAGAGATCCTGCCTCTTCCAGGACAGCTCCCAGCCCTCACGTTGTTAAACTGCTCCACTTCCTTAGTGCCATGCTGGGCCATCAGTCAGCGCCCAAAGCTCTGGTGACAGAAAGTGACTGGGCAGACAACTGAGCCCATCCTGTCAGATACTGACCTGACCAGTGACCACCTGGCTGGATCACAGCAGCTCCTCTGGGACTAAGCAGTACACCCCGGAAAAGCTCCAGAGGGTACAGAACACAGCTTGCTACGAATACTTCATGGCAGAGGTCTGGTTTAGAGTCTCAGCCTGATATGCAACACCCTGCATAGGGACTGGCCTGAGCCACCAGACAGATCCCCTAGGATCTCCCAGAACAGCTACGTGCCACTGGATCAACAAAACTATGAACCCCCAAGGACGGTGTGCTCATGAATGCAAGAGAGCCCTGGCTGGCTACAGCGCCTTGTTCCTGCAGGAGGGAAGAATGACTGACATGACACCCCACAATGAGTTCTTCCTCTCCCGACCCCCAGCGCAGCTATTCCTCCTACAGCCTGGAAATGGAGACACCCCACTGGTACTTCTCCAGAGCTGCTCAGATCCATGGCGATGGGTGCTCCATAACTAGCCAGAGAGAAGGCTGGCTGGGCCAGGTGGAAGATAAGCCAGAGGACAAGTACCTGCAGAAGAGGGCTGGGACACATGGGTAGAATGGCGCATGGGGGAAGGTTGCCCTGTCAGTGCTCTAGGGATACACAGACAACATCCCTGTCCAGGGCTCTGTATCCAGCAGCCAGAAAATACCCGGCAGATGGCTAACCTCCCTTCCTTGGGGACAGGTAGCCCTGTCTGGGAACATGACACTGCTATACCAGGAAATGGCATCCATCTCCTGGACAGGCACAGCACCCATGTTCATCCTAGGCATTACAGGGATTTGAACTGGGCACCCCACAGGTCAGAGGCAGTGGTGCTCCTGCTGAGCCAAAGGGACTTTCTCCCTGCTACCTGAGAGCTGCTTCTTGCAGCGCCAGTTACCAATTCAGCTTCAGTGGATCTTTCTGTCCCCTAGGGCAGATCTTCTGAGCCATGAAGATTTTTTTCACGCCTGCTCCCACCGCCCCTCTAGCTGCTCCTTTCTTCCCCCATCACCTCCCATCCCAAAGGGGTTGAGAGGATCTCTACCTGATGAATACACCTCACAGGGTGCCGCTCTGACATCTGGGGCACGAAGGATGGAGGGTTAGGCTGCCCCCCCCCCCCCACTGCCCACCTGTGACAGCAGCTTTTCATGTCAGCCCTTGGGGGAAGGAATAATCCAGACAATGGGTTGTTTGTGTCCCAGGGGCTGGGAGCACTTTCTTTGCATGTAGTGGGAATTTAATCGTGTTTTTGTGGTTCTGTCTCTCTCCCTCCCTAGGGAAAACATCAATTCTTGATGCTTTGTTCAAAACCCTTCCATTGTTAAGAGTTTAGATACAGATTAGATTCAGTTCCTTGTTCTATTTTTTTTTTTACTTTTTTTTTAAAAATCACTATTCTCACTGTATTACAGCAAACACCATGCTGCTGAAATGCGCCAGGTGGACAGCCCCGGGGACTGACCATCCTTGTCCATCTACAGAGCTCATACACGGTGGGCAGCAGCCGGGCAAGGACTTGCCCCGCCACCAGCGTGACCATGACCTGCAAGTGCCAGTGTTTCCAGGAAGGATCATCTCCCTTTGACGCATTCAGCTCTTGCCCTCTGTGGGTAGCAATGAGCACTCATTGAACCCATTGACGGGAGGCTTTTGCAATGTGGAAACTTGCCCATTGGGAACTGGGCTGAGACTATCAAAACTCATTTCACACAGGCCTCCAAACTGCCATTAGACAGCAACACCTTTGGGGCTAAAATTGAACTGGTGACCTTGTGTTGAAAGGCTTTGTAGCATCTTACCAATACACGCTTCCCATCCCTTCTCTGCATCTGTATACACACGATTGCAGTGTCAGGCTGCCATGTCTCCCCCTCTCCCTGTTTCCTGGTCCATTGGAGTGGGTGGCGGGAGAGACCCTTCTTGTGGAGGTGAGGGATCACAATGCTGCCAGCCCACCCTAGGGTGACCAGATGTCCCGATTTTATAGGGACTGTCTTGGGGCTGTTTCTTGTATGGGTGCATATTACCCCCACCCCATCCCGATTTTTCACACTTGCCCTCTGGTCACCCTAGCCCGCCATGGTGGGTGAAAGGATTTTATGCAGTCACTTCAAGAGGCATATAACTTGCTGCCACTGTTTCCCTGAATTAGCATAAGTGACACTCACTTTGTATCCACATGTTTACAATCAGGAGCAGATGGCCAGGCTATGGATCCATTTCAGCACCACTCGGCTGCATTTAACTGAGCCAGGGACTGAACAAGGCACAACAACAACAAAAAGCCGTATTCCCCCTTGATCTTCAGGGATATTTATTAGCTCTCAGTTAAAAGGCAGAAGGGGCTTTGCCAACTGTCAGCACTTTTATCAAATCTCCTGAATTCTACCCAAAATACCCAGCAGCACTCAGCTATCTCAGGAGTTGGTTTAGTTTTTTTAAGGTTTATGGAAGACTCAGATAATTAGCAATGACAATATTTATGTTGCCAAATTATTTATAAGAGAGGATGGGAAAATATCCCCCTGAACACTGATCAAACGGAGGGATATTTAGCAAACCATTAAGACATCTTTACATGACACAAGCTGGAGCGTAACTGTCAGGGAGCCAGGTTTACAACAAAAACCTGCAACCAGGCAATGCTTGCGCATTTCCTTCTTTAAAAGTCCCTTCTTTATAAATCCACAGCATGGAGATGAGATCAGCTGGCCAGAGAGGTGTGGTGGAAAGTCAGGAGTGCTTGGACTAAAACGCAGTGACTGTCACCATGATGCATATTCTGTTTAGTCTCCAAAGGGAAATACAGATTGTGCGTGTGTAGAAGGAACATATAAAAAGAGGATGAAAAAAGGCCAGTGGAATGGATCCAGCAACAGCAAATATCTTTGAGCCAGCAGGTTTGGCTCCCCAGTGGGTTTTACTCTGAGGTCTCAAAGAGGCCAGCTTACAATAAATGGAAACCAAAGTGTTTATATATAAACAGGAAAGCAAATAGCAAGAACTTGGTCAAGGCTCTGATCCAGCCCTCTGACTAACAGTGCTGTGCTGTCTCCGAGATCTCGCCCCCTCGGCCTCTTGAGAAATGTTCCCTGGCTTGTCTTCAGGTGCCTCATGGCCCTTCTGTCTAGCTCGGCTCTTTTAGGGCCCCATCCCTGTAGTATCTGTGGGACTGTCAATCCTACCCCACTGGGGACACCTGGGAGACTGACTCCCTGTCTGCGGCTGATCACAGAGAAGACTGGACATGCCCACCGAGCAGCACACAAGTGTTCAGTCTCCAAACACATCCCCTTCAGACAAACGTGTGCGCGCCACGTTGGAACATAGGAACTGCCAGGCTTGGTCCTTGGGGCCTGCAGCCCTAACGCAGTGCCCTGTCTCCAGCAGTGACCAGCAGCACCAGACGCGGCAGAGAAGGGCTGGTGACTTGATTGATTGTAACTCGTGGACGTGCACAAACCACACCCGGCCAACTGGGCAGGAGCTGGCTCTCCTGCCGGGATATGGAGCTCCAGCAAGCGAGGCGGAGGCTGAGAGCAGCTCTCAGGGACATTATCAGGGTGTGGAAGGGATGCCCAAGGGAAAGGTCTACTTCTGCAAACACTGGGCAGTTTAAGGCCGCAGAGCTCAGTTTACAGGGGCAGGGGCCAGGAGAAGGTGCCCAGAAGCAGGACAAGGCTGGCCTATGGGGGTCTTTCCATTGGAATATCTTCTCTGCCCTGCATGCTGCCTCCCAAGGGGCAATGCAGCTATTAACATGATCATGATCCATGCAATCCTACCGTAGCCTAACCACAGTCAATGCCCACCCCACACCCAAAGCCCGGCATGGAGTTACCTTTATCTTAGGCTGCATAACTACACAGGTTACTTATTGTTACAGTACAATCCACAGACAGCACTTAACTGAAAAGGAAACACTTGCTCTCAGATAAGCCAACCTGTTAGCCACAATGGTTAACACAATCACCTCCTGCAGCAGTGAGTTCCAGCAGTTAACTTCACACTACATAACAGTATATTCTTCTATTTGTCTTAAGTGTAGGGCCCTTTCATTGCATCAAAGTACAGAAAGGGGTTTTCTGATGCTTCAGGACAGGGTAGGAAGGTTGCCAAAGAGGATATGGAGACTTCTGGTCTCTCAAGTCCTTCTAGATGGATTGCTGGGGCAGTTCCACATAAGTATATAAAACACACAGGTGCTCTAGAAAGCTGGGAGAAAGAAAGGAAAGCCCTGGCTACAGCTCAGCTGAGCTGTTTAACCCGGAATGTCACACACTGCAAGGCTTTAGTTTTCTGTGAAGCAAGAGGGATAAACACGGTTCTAACACTGTGCACTCTAGTCTCTCAACTCCTGGGTGAAGTGTGATGTAGTTAGTGCTGGAAATAAGGAATGAGTCTGCAGCTGCCAATGCATTTATTTCGTAGCACCAGAGAAGGTGAAGCCTGAGGATAAGGGAGCTGCCTGGCTCCTTCTTGAAGAATGAAAAGCTTGTGTCAGTCATTCCCCTTTCACTAAGGAAAGGCTAGAAGACAGGTGAGAGTCATCTCAATCTAGCTCCATCTAAGCAGAAGGTTACCAGGTTCTCATGTTATGCTGTTCTGAGTGCAGAAGCCTATTGCTTGGGTCTGCCTGATGCAGAACAACTCCCCCACCCCCCAGAGCAAAGGCTCCTTTCATTGAGAAGAGTCAGTTACTCCTGAACCTGAAAGACTGAAGGGAAAAAAAGTTTAAACTCTCAAGTCTCCCACCCCCCCCCTCAAATCTTACTGACAAACCTGGTAAAACAGAGCTACTCCAAGCCACTTCTTCCTACAAACCTTCCCCTCAGTCCCCCTACTCTGAAGCTCCTCCCCAATAACTAGGGGGAAATCCCTAGTGTCCTGCAGCTGGCCTTTTATCCTCCACTCCAGGAAGAGGTGGGGTTTAGGTGTGCCCTGGGAGGAGCGCTGCCTAGGCAACTCCCTATATAAGGGACCTTCTTTTGCCAAGCTCCTGTTTATAGACAGGGAGTTGCTCAGAGTTCTTAGAGTTAGTCTAGGGGCCACCTGCCTAAGAGACTGTTTCAAATTGCCATCTGTTAGGTCTGACTCTAATCTTACCCTAGGGTAAAAGAGCAGTGACTTTGTAACAGTCAGGAGAATGACAACAGTGTGACATGGGTGTGAGGAGCTCAGAAATAACCCTTTGTGTAACAGTGTGAGCATGAGCTTTCTCTGCTTGTTTGAGTCTTCAAGGCATGACAGCTGTAGGGTTCATTCTCAAGAAAGTGAAGTGAGTTGCTCTTGAGGAATTTTCTCTGATAATTGAATTCCCTTTCTCCTACTCTCGTCTCTCCATCAGTCACTCTGTTCTGAGCCACTATTATTTATGGCAGTTCCTAGAACCACTATTCTTGTGTATTTTTAAAGTTGAGGCTTATTTTGCTTCCTTGGATCCTCCTGCACTTTGCTTACCTCTCTTGTCTTTTTTAAATAGCAGCAGAGAAAGTGAATAGTGATGTAGGAAGGGAGGGTGTTATAACTCCTCCCTCCCTGTGTAATCACACCTGTAAGAGATTCACCTTCACATTTATTAAATGAGGCCCATTGGAAAAACCCATTAACCTGCAGAAAAATGACTTCCTTGCCTTTCTCTAACCCCTGTCTCTGGGTTAACCCTTTTGGCCTCTGGAGCACTGGCAGTGCCAGCACTACGCAGGTTGCTGCTCAGTTAAAAAGTCCTGCATCCATCTCAGCAGAAGTAACCCTGCTCCAGTTGTCACATTGCCTTTATTTATATAGAACCACAACTGTGCTTTGCACCTAAGATCAAGAGCAGCTCTCTGCAAATCTGGAGCCAGTATGGGGTGGGTATGAAATGGGGGCACCCTTTTGACACATGTGGGTGAAATGTTAGTATGATCTGCTGTCCTTTGCCAGGTGCAGGCAGCCAGCAAGCCCCCCTCTCCCCCCTCCCTGCCATGGGGAGTGGAGGGTGAATTACAATAGGGAGCATATTGCAGCATGTTCGGCCTGGTGTTTGCTCCCAAAGTCCTTTCTGTCTGCACCGAGCTGCCTGCTCTAACTCTATCGGCAAGTTACAAATCACTTGCCAAATGCTTTTGTGCCAGAATCCATCTCTAGCAATGGGGTCCACCCGCGCTGCCTGCAGTGCATCACATGCCAGTGGGAATGAAGTATCCTCACTTAATAAAGTTATAACTGCCCTGCGGCGCTCTGGCTGTCTTCCTTGGGGCCGTCACCAAGGTGCCATATGCAGGCCTGCCACTGCTGCCCTACCAGGAACCTTGGGCTATTGTGAACACTCCCTGCCCACTAGAGGTCAGCGTTGTGCTGATGAAAATGCAAAGCCATGCACAGGTGTTTTAACATTCAGCCCCCAATATCTCTCATTGCATGGGGGGTGCCTGCCCCACCGGGGGACCTTCCCTAGGGATCTTTGTTGTCGGTTTCTGGTCAGTCAGAACTTCTCTTTAAAGAGCGCAAGGGAGTGTCTCAGATGGACAGAGTTAGATGTGCAAACCCATGCACTCAAAGACAAGGAAATGACTAGACAGCGCATCCCATATTCTTCACTGCCCACCTCATCACCAAACACATTTGTAGAGAAGATAAGGAGACACCCAGCTCATCTCAACCGCACTATCTGAACCCTGCCCCAAAAGAGATTCAGTGATTTCGCCAGTAAGCGCAAAACATAAACCCAACACGAAACCCTTTGGAAAAAGAAAGGTGTCAACTGTGTCGGGTCAAATGAGTGACATGCACTGCCACAAGTCAACAGGTTTTGGTGTCAAAGTTTTACAGGTTTGCCAGATGTTCCTCAGCACACGGATAAGAAATAGCTCTCAAGTCAAGAAAATGGTTGAAACTGGAAGAAATATTTGAATCCCTCAAATGCAAGACCCTATACATATACAATTGAACCAGTGATTGATATGTTGTAATACTTCCCTATTAAATTACATGTGCCTCATTATTCTCAAGAAAGAGACATTTAAAGTACTTTATCCTCCCCCAAAAATCTGTCAATTAAATACACCAGCAAACAATACTCCCCATTCAGTGATATCCCTTCTAAGAAAATATTTAGATACTGAAATCAAGATAAATACATTAAAAAAACCCAGCCACCATGCACAGGTCAGAGTTAAGGTGGTTCTGATGAACTACGCATTTTTGTACTTGATAAAACCAGCACGTTATGTAGGCAGCACAAAATGTATGATGTCCTTAAGCTATACAATTCCTTGCTTTCTTAAGTGCTGGAGTTTTGTAAATGATACAATGAATTACTGCAGTGTTGTCACTTAGCAACCTGAGTCAGTTTTCTTAGTGGAATGTAGCTTTTTTTTCCCCTTTGAAATGTAATAAAATTGATGGTGGGGAAAATAATCAGTCTTTAGTAGAGGAAACCGGCAGCCCCACTGAGCTCAGTAAATCTCACCTGGGACAGATTCTCCAGCCCACCAAGTTCACACACAGCCACTTGCAGGGTGATGTAAAGTCAACTTAAAGTGGCTGGAAATTTGCACTGGAGTAATGCTGCTTTGTAGGGAAAACTTCCGCTAGTGCTGCCACCTCCTGTGCTGGAAATCCCTGCTCTGGGAATGGCCCCGCACAGGGGTGCGGTGCCCCAGCCCCTGGTCACTCGAACAGTCTTTTCATTGATTCCGGTCACGGCTTTGAATCAGGCCTTCAGTACTTTGGGCTGCACCACATTCTGCTTCCATTCCTTGGCCCACCTGTGGCAAGGACTCTCCCCACCCATGGCCTGATACCATCTCTGAGCTGTGCGCACTCCATGAGGCTGCTGCATGCCCAGAGCAGCATGCAGCTTTGGCACGGCACATGTTGGGCATAAAATAGCCGGAGACGGGATGAAGGTCGCTCAGCATCTCAGAACGTGCAGTCCCCGGAGTCCTAAATGCCACTTGGTTGGAGGCAGGTTTGAGCAGCATAAAGGTTATAGCGCCACACGCTTCCTAATAAACTGTCCCCATTAACTCAGCATTGATTCTGTAACCAACTGCTTCCCACAGCTGCAGGCAAACAGGGAGACCCATAAAACACAACACTAAAAGAGCCAGAAACAGCTAGGACATCACCCTTCTGCGTGAGCTGGTCCTGCACAATGGGAGACCCAGGAGGCTGCAGGCCGCTATGGGCATTGCAGAGAAATTGCCAGGGAAAGAACACTTGTTTATAGCACTCAAGAAAGTGCCATGCATTGCTGGCAGGTCCCAGTAACTGGCGAGCTTCTCCCCTCCTGTCCCACCATCCAGCTCCCTCAAATCCAACATACCCCTCAATCGCCAGCTGTCTCCGCCTAGCCCAGGGCCGCCTCAACGCTGCATGAGAGGTTTAGCTGGGAACTCAATGGGGTTATGCTGCTGCCCATACCCATGCCTCTGGCTGGACGTCTGCAGGCTTGGTAAGACAGCAGGGCCTGGCGGCATGCTCATGAGTTTTCTTCCCATCCAAGAAGGACACAAACTATTGTTTGGCAGGGGGGTTGTTAATTAAACTTGAATTCTCCAGGGCCAGCAGTAAGGATGCCCAACTCATCGACCTATCACAGACAAACTGGCTCCTTGTTCTACCCAATCCAATTCCTGGTCATTACCCAGAATGCTCTGCAGCCGATGGAGGTTTCAGAGCAATACAAGAGGTGTGGGAGCATATAGAGACTCACACAGCGCTCTGTTCTTTCGGCACTCCCCTAAATAAAAAATCCTCCCTCGTGCAGTAATTATGTGAAGCACTGCAGCGGGCCACCACATTCCTGTTGCATGCCGAGCCATCCCTGCAGGATGTTTAAAAACATGCACCCTCCGACTTAGAGGGAATTAGCCTGCTTCAATTCTGAGTGGAACGAGGGCGTGTGAGAACTGAAACATCCATGTCTTTGAGAGTCACTGAAAAGAGGCCGGTTCTGCCTGCTTGTAATTAACATAATCAAACCCGAATCTTGCCTGCTGCTCCGTGACTTTATTTCTATTGTTGGGCTGACTTCTTGATCATTTCCTGTGCTGCTTTGAAATGGAGATAAACCAAGATGGCCCCAGGGTCTCCTTTGAAAGATGACAACGAAGGCACTTGCGATACGCAGTGTCCCTGACACGCCGCGGCTGTAAAATTAAGCTAGTTCCAGCCTTGAAGAGGAGTTAGAGCCGTGGCAAGGTGTTTTGTGTTTTTTATGTCCATGTCTATTGTTGGTACCTGCACAAAACAAACACCCTTGAAATGATGGATTTCTCTCTGCCTACTGCGGTTAAACTTGCCCTTTTTTCTCCTTTCTGGTTATTTGTTTTGAAGCTCAGAAGAGAACAGAGCCTCAGCTGGAGGAGTGGACACATAAGCACAGCGGCAAAGCGGGAATGGGCAAAGCTTGTGAGCTGTGCAGAGAGAGGCTCCTAGCTGTGATGCCCGTGCCGGCTCATCCCGGGGGAGCCTCATCAGAGACACACTGCATGTGAGTTACAAGGATTCCGGTCTGAGTCTCAGTTACAGGACAAGAGGAAGGATGATCTTGTGAACGGGACTCAGGAGGCCTAGATTCACTCCTTGACCCTGCCATAAGCCTGCCTGGGAGAGTCACATAATCTCTGTGAGGGGCCACTGCCTCGCTAGGAGATATTTGCTAATGTCGCTATTGGAGGTCAGAGAAGTACATGAGGAGACAGGATGTCCCATCAGATGGGATTGATTGGGTACACCTCCTTGATAGACACCCTCAAACAACGTGTGACTATTGCCAGCTCTATGATTATCAGTCAGTACATGGGAGCCCACTCATCAGACTATGGGGTACCGGGGACAGCCCGTTTTCAGCAGTGGGACCCCAGCTAGGGGAAGGATTAAATGGACCATGCTCAGATGGTCCCTCCTCCCAGGACTGGTGCTATAGGCACTTAAACGTATTCCACTCCAGTCCCTGATCCTGGTGAAACACTTGCATTTGAGATGGACTCTGACACCTCTTAATGACATGTGATGCTTGTACGAGGGAAAGTGGAACAGGAGAAAGAAGGTCAGCTTTCAGGAGGGACCCACTTTGGTGAGCCACCAGGGGCAAACTGGTAGCCAGGCTGCTAGCAAACATGTGACACCAGCCCCTCTGCGTCCCCAGTAAAGACCCCTCTCCTACAACTTTTCTTGCTAGTGAAAAGTGCTCACACTGCAAGAAGACAGGTGCCGCAGAAGACGAGAGAGCTCTTTAAGGGGTAGATACCCTTACACGTAGGCTGCTTGTTTGCATGGACACCTCCCTGCCACTCACCCTCCTCCCTTCCACCTGTCAATGGAAGAACGCTTCGTTCCACAAACACCTCTGGGATGGCACATCCTTGCCTCTTCCTGTATAAAACGTACTCCAGCTTCTATAGCCTGAGCAGGGAGACTGACAAGGGTCTCCATATCCCCTGTCACGCTCAAGGTACATGTGGTGAGACAAACACCAGTACCGCAGCCACTGCGTGACGCTGGAGGTTCCCAGACAAGTTCATGCAGCACTTGGGGCTGGCTGCTCTGCAGAGAGCTGGCTGCTCACCTGATGCTGGCTCTTCCTTTATTCCCATCCGCTAAAAAGAGGCTGAAAGGACACTAAGCCCTTGCCCAGTGCTTCTGATCAGTACAAGCAATTGGTGTCATTCATGGAGTCATAGATTTCAAGGCCAGAAGGACCATTATGACCATCTAGTCTGACTTCCTGCATAACTCAGGGCAGAGAACCTCACCCAGTGATTCCTGGATCAAGCTCGTAACTTCTGAGAGAGAGACGTCCAGTCTTCCCTTGAAGACCCCAAACGATGGAGAAACCAGTGACCACCACATTCCTCCCTAGGCATGGCCAATTGGTAATTACTCTCACTGTTAAAAATTCACACTTTATTTCCATTCTGAATTTGCGTAACTTCAGCCTTCACCCACTGGATCTCGTTAGGTCATTTTCGGTTAGATTAAAGAACCTTTGACTATCAGAAAGCTCTTCCCCATGTAGGTGTTTGTAGACTGTGATCAAGTCACCTCGTAATGTTCTCTGGACTAAATGAAATAGAAGGCCCTTTATTAGTCTCTCAGCATGAGACAGGTTTTCCAGACCGCAGACCATTCTTGTGTTGTGGCCACAGGTATGTTATGGGACTGCGTAGGGCCAGGAAGGGGAACCCCAAGTCACCTAGGGGAGAAGAGCCTTCATGAGACAACCTCTGTATTAAAATGTGGTCTGAGCCTTGAAAAAGTTTGAGAACTTCTGCAAAAAGCAGCAGGCAGCCTACACTTGGCAATGGGTTCCTGGCACCTGGAGCAGCTTTACAGCCTGTTCTAGTGTCAGAGGAAGCCGGGGATACCTCTGAATCCGTTCAAAACAGGCCTCAGGACGTGGGTGGAACAAGAAAGGAGCCTGAATTTAACTTCCCATCAAAGACGTACAACAGCTCTCATCTCACAGCCCTCGTCCTGCTGCACTACAGTGTCTGATCTGAAACCCCTTCTCGTCATGTGACTTGAACCTCTGGCCTCTGCTTCAGCAATGAGACTGCTACCCATTGAGCCATAAGAACAACAGGGGTGAATGTCTCCTCCTTGGTGACGCCATGGACTCCAGTGCTGAGTTCAGTCCCAGATGCTTAAACCCTTTGTAGCAAACCAGCCTAGAGACAGAGCACCAATGAGACAAGAAAGCAACATCCTGGCAGCCGTGAGGGGGGACCAAAATAATGAAAGTCGAATCCATATGTAATTACTTTTTAATTAATTAGGAACGATGACTAGAGAAGACCAAGTGACTCCTTGAGAGTCACAGCAGCTATGGATGCCTTGTTCCGACCTTGTTCAAAGTGATTTGCAGAAGGGGACAAAACACAGAACCATGGAGAGGAAAAGCCACCACTGGGTTGGAGCTGGCTGGCAGCTGAGTGCCGCAGATGGCTGGGTTTGAGGGCAAGGGAGCGGGGCTGATTCTAAGGCTCTGTCTCATGCATTGATGCTAGCATGGCCCAGGCTTGCACAGTGCATGGCGAGAGTAACGCACCGTTTGGTGCGTGTCACGTGTCCTGATCCACAGAGAAGGTGAGAGGGCTAGAGCACCCCACTGAGTCCTTTCAACCTGGCTTCCCTCCCCTAACACCCACGCTGACAGTCGCTGCACAATGACAGGATGAGCCGTGGGGGCCGGAAGGGAGTTGTGTGGCTGATTCCCCTTCAGAGGCGGGGGGCCCTCTGTTCATTTGCAGGCTCTCATTCTCCTAATGCTCTGAGATCTGGAATGGCGCTGTTTCGAGACAGCGGCATCTCGGCTTGCCGTTCAGCCTGACAGCCGGAACTCTTACAAGGGCTCTTCGGTGAGCTTGTGCTGCAATTAATTAGCACTCTGTCTTATTAGCACCTTTCTCTGCTCAGCCCCGCACAATGCAAGTGGGAGACAGCTCCCGGGCCAAGTTCTACGTGACTGAATTTGGCAACACAGGCAAATGGAGAGCTTTTGCTGGCTCACGTGGAGAACCCATGCAGCTGGGCACACAGCAACGGAGGAGCGGCTCATCGTAACGTGCCTGAGGCTGCCACGCAGAGGGCACAGGGCTCCCTCCCTGTGACTCCAGTATCTCCCTGGGAGTAGCACGGAGGGGGGAAGATGCTAGTCTGGCACAGGAAGTTTCTAGTGCCCATATAACTAGACGCCATAGAAAGGGTCTGGGGAGCATATGCTAACAGGCACAAATGAAGAATGGCTGAGCACATTGGGTGAATGGCTCTCACTGACTGTCTGGCTGTTGTGTTGGTTTCCAGCAGGGTGGTACATGCCACCAGATACCTAGAGCTATCTCCCAAGTGTGCCAGGGATGGTGGTGCTCAGTGCAGCTCAATGCTCAGCTCCTCTTAGCTCTTCACTTCTGCTTGTACCCAAACCCAGGACAGCTCTGGAGGCTAAACATGGTCCCGGATGCATGCCAAGCCTGGTCGGACCCTGTCCTCAACAGAAAGGTGTTTGCCACACACAGAGCTTCTGACATCAGCTGGGATCCGACGCGTTGCCTGTCTGCACACCCTTGCTCAGAGAACGCTTTGCCTCTTCATGGTTTCTGAGCAGGGCCGGAGTCTGAGCTGTGGGAACAGAGAGGTCAGAGCCTGGCCTGTGGCTGGGCTACCAATCCCCCAACTTGTCCTCTTTAGCATGCCCACCCCGAAGCAGTCACAGCTGCAATTCTGGGCCTCCTCCCCCTCCAGCCCTGCTCTCTGATGCTGAGAAAGTTGCACCCGTTTTGAAACTGGCCCTCACTGATCAGGAAGCCAGTGCCCCTCTGGTATCTCTCTCTCTGAGAGCATGTGCCTCTAAAGCAATGCATCTGCCTCCTGCACCTGCTTTTACTCCTTTTCAAAGTCTTCCTTGCAGTGTGTTTTAGAGCTGCTCCACTTAGCAGGAGCCAGTGATGCCTACAGATCTTTCCTCGTGAAGTGGGCTTTTGTTATATTACCTTGGAGACTAATTAAGCTGCAGATGAGAGCTGGAACACCTTGACACTGAGAAGGTTAATAGCCCAAATCTATCCCCCGCTCAGCAAGAGGAGCTAGGTACTGAAGGCAACTTTGCGACATTAATTGTAATATTGAACAGCCTGGAGTGAATGGTTCTGGAATCCTTCCTTGCCATTACATTAATGGTGTTGCCGTGACTATATTCTTTAAGTAATTGGCAGCTTTTGCTAGGTCTCATCCTCCATTTACCTTCACAGGAGATTAGAAGCCATTGTGTACACTATCCTTGCAAATTCTAATTCATGCATTAAGTAGCCTCGTATAGAAAAGCCCAGCATAATGAGATGCCAGTACAAAAGGAGGGGACGGTGATGGTAGTGAATGTTGCGGAATCTGCTTCTTCACCCTTTGGCTTCCTGTTGAGCAATAACTCAACGAGCGCCAGGCACGACAGCTGATTTCCATTGTCTGGGGAGAGAATGACACGATTCACCAAAAGTGTTTTTGTTTTTCAACCAAACCTAGCTTGTGTCACGCACAAGGTGGTGGCAGGTCAGTGCAGGATTCGCGGTTTGTATTTTTATTGCTGTTGAAGCTACTTGGATTTTATTCACGGGTTTCTTTACAGAACAGCTGTGCCGAGCTCACCGTTAACAAGTGCAGGGCAAAGCCCGGGCCCCCCTCCGCTGGCACACGAACTGGTCCTTTGGACTTTTTCTGTCTGGCCCCTGTTGTCTCCTCTCACGAACAGACATGAACATCTGTGTGCCCAGTGCATAGCTGCTGCCTGCCTCTCGCTTGGCTGGGCACAGCCTGCTCTGGGATGGCGTTTGTGCCGTTTCAAGCCTATTCTGTGTGGAGAATCCCAAGCTGTATGGCCAGTTCCGGCTCATGCAACTGAATGGGAGGGGATGATGGCTACGTGGATGGTTTAGCAAAAATCTTAGCCTGGTAAAAACCAGCCCAGTAACTGGCCTGAATGATTTTGGATCCACTGGGTTACAGGATAAATATTGTCACAGCTGGCAGAAGCCAGGCAGGTCAGGTCTGTGGAGAGGGAACAAATACTGCGTAGAGACCAATAAGGAGGCACACACAGTATCATAGAGAGCAGCAGCTGAAAAGCTCTTAGGTCATCTTGTTCCACACCCTGCCCTCCCCCACCACTGAATTCTCTACTATATATTAGACTAGTAGCAGTACAGTAGTGCCTGGAGACCCAGATGGAATCAGGACTCCGCTGTGCTAGGAGCTGTACATACATATAGAAGGAGACAGTCCCTGCCCTGAAGAGATCAGTCTGAATAGACCAGACAGACAAGGGGTGAAAGGAGAAACTGAGGCACAGGGAGTGGGAATGACTTGCCCAATGTTACATAGCAGGTCAGTGTTTATCCAGGCTATGAACAGCTCACCCATGTGTTCCAGTCCCATGAGGCTGTATCTTTCATGGAGGATGATCTGTGCATGCTTTCTTACAGCCTGCAGCTACTTCTCTCATGGGAGCAGCGTGGCTTAGATTTTCTCCTCCTTGGATTTGTCTAGTAGCTGTTGCAACTACATGGTGGATTTGTTTCCCCCACTTCCTGGGTCTCTGGAAACTTCTCACTCCAAGGGGTTATTGAAACCACATACTGAGGTCATTAGTAATTACAGGGGAGCTGCCAGGAGACGTATCAGTAAATTAAAAGAGTGGAAAATGGAAAACATCCTGTGACACTATGCCCCATATTCTTCACAGAGATATGCTAGGATATGAATGGCATACCTAAGATATGCTTTGTGCCAGATGGGTCATGCGAGGTATAATTGGAAAGGTTATGATTTGCTGAATATGATTATCCTATTTGCATGCATGTGTCATTTCTGTATCGGAAGTTAGGAACACGGACTATGTATCAACTGCAAAAGTGTTTGCACCTTGGGAATGCCCACCAGACAGCAGGTAATCAGCCTGGATGGGCCATTAGGAAGGACAATAAGACTTTGCAGATGCTAATCTCCTACCTTCCTGAGAAGCTTCCTGGGATGCAGCTTTGAGACTGCAGGGTCAGGTGATCGTGTCACCTTGTACTGGACCCCATCTTGGCCTGCTAGTATTTTTCCACAAAAGGAGTAGAGACCAAACTGGGAAACAAAGGACACCCACCATCTGTAAATCCTATTTAAGGCTGGTGAGTGAGTGAATCAGGGTCAGTTCTTCACTGAATCCCTGCCCAAGATGACTGCTAAAAACACCTGGCTGACCTGGGGAAAAGCTGGACCTAGGCTAGAAGGTGTCTGGCCCGTGAAGGGAATAACTGGAATTCTAAGCTGCAAGCAGAAGAAGTTCATCTTCAAGAATCTCTGCAACCTGCTTAAAACAAGATTTAGGGTGAGAAATTACTACTTGTAGCTAGTTTCTTTAGTGTATTAAGCTTAGCTGGTGTGTTTGCTTTATTTGCTCAGTAATCTGCTTTGATCTATTTGACTATCCCTTATAATCACTTAAAATGTGTTCTGTGTAGTTAATAAACTTGTTTTTGTTTTCTATAAACCAGTTTGTGCAATTCATAACTGGGGCAGGGGAAGCTGTGCAGATCTTCCTCCACATTGAGGGAGGGGGCGATTTTCCCGAGCTTGTGCTGTACAGTTTTCTGTGCAGCACAAGACAATACAATTTGGGGTTTGCACTCCAGAGGGGGATGCACTTGAGGGCTGGGCAATCCCTGAGCTGAGTCTTCCCACCCGGACAGAGCTGATCTGTGTGCTGGGTGCTTCTGCAGCTGGGTGTGGCCCTACCTGTGTGCGCTAGAGGAGGCATGAGGGCCAGGCACTGCAGGGCAGGGTGAGGAAGCCCAGGCTGGTGGAAGAACGGGTGGGCTCTGTGGGACCCCGTACATCAGGTGGCAGGCCAGAGTGGAGGGGTAACCCATCACACATCCAACCTGACTCTCTACATCGTTCTTGAATATTTATGACTGTTATTGTTTATTAGTAGCATTAGGGCAGTGCCTAATGACCCTGATTGTCCGAGTAGGAGACAGTCCCTGCCCCAAAGAAGTCACAGTGTAAATTGACTATCTGCAGTAAAGAGTTTTCCTCCACCTCCTTTGATTCCACCTTACAATCGCTCCCGATCATAAAACCTTTTCCTTAACCTCCAGTTGACATTTTCCTACATTGACCGTGACTCCTCATCTTCCCACATCCTGGGACTACGACTCATTCCATTTCCATCAAGGCATTGATAGACCCAATTGCACATGTGAGCATGGCACCTGGGCACCCAAAGAGATGTACACACATATTTTGTACACACTTGTAAAGGCGGTTCTCTGAGAAGTGGGTGCCTGCCCTACACAGGCATGGAAAGGGTTAGCCATGCCCTGTCTCGGAAGGAGCAGGGGAGGCAAGTCCTCCAAGTGACCCAGAGAGGCTGCGTGGGAAGCAACCAATCAGGGAGAGGCCATAAGAAGCAGCCAATCAAGGCCCAGGGGGCTCACATAAAAGGCGCTGCAAAGCCAGAGTGGGTCAGTTGCTGCTGGGAGCTCAAGGAGTAAGGAATGTGGCCCTGGAGGGCTGAGAAAACTATGCACCTTGGACAGAGCAGCTGCTGGTAGGGACTGGGGGAGTAAGAGGGAGGTCCTGGCTGGCTGTGGGACTGAGCAACTGAGTGTCTGGAGGAGAGGGTGAAAAAGGTGCTGGGGCCCTGGGGAAGTGGCTCATAGAATCATCATAGAATATCAGGGTAGGAAGGGACCTCAGGAGGTCATCTAGTCCAACCCCCTGCTCAAAGCAGGACCAATCCCCAACTAAATCATCTCAGCCAGGGCTTTGTCAAGCCCGACCTTAAAAACCTCTAAACCTCCAGGGAAGTAGAGCAGTGTCAAGAGACGTTAAAGAGACACTGCAGGAGGCTGCTATTTACAGGGTCCCTGGGCTAACCCTCAGAGTGACCAGGAGGAGGCACCAGTCCAGTGGCGAGTCCCATGACAGTCCTATAAATTCGTCAGTCTCATCCTCCAGTCCTGCTCTCAGGCACTTCAGGGGATTTTTATGTTTTGTTTTTTGTGTCCTTTTTATACTGCAGGGACCATTCCTTAGTACAGAATTCCAGATGTGGTCACACTTGGGTTACCGGCACTATCACCCATCTAGCGTGAAATGCTGGTGTATGAATAAAAGGAACCGTAATTAACTGGAAAGGATAATATGTCATATCTCAATTGAAGCCACTGGCTAATTACAGCATTCACAGGCACTAAATGAGACCGGCAGAACCTGTAGGCATGAAAGCATGTTTTAAATTCTTCTCTAATCAGCATCTCACCTCTCGGTTTGTTGGTTGAATAATGCAGTTAGTCAAATATGGGCTCTCAGCACAATCCCAGCCCTGAGTGGCAAAAGGCAGCAATCTGGAATCAGTTTGAAAGAAGGAGATGATCGAATTGGATTTGGCACTCTGATACTCAACACCAGGAGGAGACGCTCCGTCCGTGATTTCAATATGTACAATGAAGAGCAAAGCTTTCAGAATGCTTCCCTTTGGCGGCAGCTGGCGCCAGGACTCGGGTTGGCGTCTGAAGCAATTTGGTTCTGAAACGTGCAGAACTGATGCACGCAATCGCTTTTCAAATTCAATAGCTCTGGGTCGCCAAGCAAGAAACCAGCACTGGACAGCAATCCAATTAGGGCTGGATAAACTAGTCCAGAGGGAATACGACACAAAGGTTTGTCAGGATTTTCCAGAGGGACTAGTGATTTTGGGTGCTTCGATTCTGGGATGTCCAACCTAAGACACTGGGAAAGGGGCCTGATTTGCAGAGAGCAGGTGTTCGGCACTTTAAGGTCCCTCGGAGGTGTCAGGTTGTACAGCCAAGACCAGAGGCTGTGTTGGAAAATGCAGTTACCAGGTTCCAGGTGAGATGGAAACACTTACTGGAGGGATTTTGTTTTGTTTTCTTTGGGTGGCAGGGTTTTACGTGATTTGCCTTACTCGCATGAAATGCTTCACAACTCTCCTTTAAGGGGCGGTGTGGATTGCCGGCTCTTTAGGGCAGGGACTGCGTCTGGAAGCACCTTGCACAGTGGGGCCCGGAGCTTGGCTGAAGCCTCTGGGTGCTACTGAGATGGAAGTAATCTATTCACTGGTGTGCCATGCACGCTGCATTGCTTAGTTGTAGCTGGTCACCTGACTCACATGGTGCCTTTTCTGTCCTCAGACTGGATGAGGGTCTGTCATATTGGAGACCTGGTTCTACTCCCAGCTCTATTTGAACTGACTTAGGGGTCACCCTGTGACATAAATGGGCAGAAGGTTTAAAACAAACCAAAGGACGTTCTTCACACAACACACAGTCAACCTGTGGAACTCCTTGTCAGAGGATGCCTGCGAAGGGCAAAACTATAACAGGGTTCAAAAAAGAACTAGATAAGTTAGTGGAGCATAGGTCCATCAATGGCTATTAGCTAGAATGGGCAGGGTTGCAAAGCCACGGTCTGAGTGTCCCTAGCCTCTGTTTGCCAGAAGCTGGGATTGAACAACAGGGGCTGGATCACTTGATTATTGCCTGTTCTGTTCATTCCCTCTGAAGCACCTGGCATTGGCCACTGTCAGCAGACAGGATACTGGGCTAGAGGGACCAGTGTGGCCGTTCTTATAACCTTGCACTAGCTCTCAGTTCACAGGTTTCTGTTAGGCATAGTCGCAGGCAGCCAATCCAAATTTGTTCGTCATGACTGTGCACTCACAAGCCTGGGTTTCTCACAAGCATTGGTACTATCACACCACCATTGGTAGGTTCTAGGGCTGTATGTGTCCTGATCACAAATGGATGCCGCTGGGGCTGGAAGATACACACCTGGAAATCCTTTGGAGCCCTTTGCATGTGTTCTGCCTTTGGAGAGTGAGTCATTCACGTTGCTGTGGAAGGTGGTGATGCCTGGGTGCTGGAAGCTGACGTGTACAAGTGCAATCAGCAGAACCAATGTACAGCAACAGGGTACAGATGACAACAGAGTTGATTCCAAACAGGGTGTTATCCAGTCTGATTGGAGGGGCATGTGCTGGTCAGCAAGAATCCAGAGCCTTCATTTTCCCTATAAAGCAGAGCTGGGGGCAGAGAAACCAGGCAATGGCACAGAATGCTCAGAGTTTTCTATTCAGTGTGAATTGAATCTGAGAAGGGAATGGTGGTACCTGGGGGAGAAGAAGAGGAGGGTGCAGAGGGGGAGTGGAGAGGTAGCTGAGGCGGACAAGAGGAGAAAGGGAGGGGGAAGAGCGTGAGAATGTGCCACTGATAATGATAAACAGCAATCTCCAAAGCTTGTCCCGCGCTCTGAAATTGCTTCCATGCCTAAGCACCTTCTCTACTTCATTTCCAGCGCCAATTTCATTAATAAGATAATGGTGAGTCATTTAACTGTGAATTTTGAGAGCACAGCAAATTACCTGCGTGCGGATTGGTTAATGGCAGAGACACTAACAAGACCTTTTGCTGCTTGCGTGAACTGAAACTGACCTACTGGAAGATGTAATGCCACAGATGCAAACTTGGCATTTGACTGAATGACCAGACAGTTAATAATTCCCTGGCAGATGAAGACTGAAGGGCCAAAATGTCAGCATCCACATGGGCACAGCGCACTGCAAGCCCCAGCTTCGTTATTCCAGCTTTCTACCCTCCGGAACCCTATGGGTCAGGCAGATTGTGTGCTCCATGGGGATAGCAGGGAGGACGTTGGACCAGGAGAAGTGCAGGGGGGGTTAGCTTTGATACAGCATCCTTCCTTATGAGTTAGGGGAAGATGTGGGAATTACCAGGATCAAAGCTGGGAGTTAACCAGCCAGTGTCTGAAGCCTGAGCAGGGCTGTTCATGGGCATGGGAAGGGAGGGAATATTAGTCAATGGGTGGTCGGAACACCGAGGGTGGGTTGCAGATGGTAGGTCACCCAGGTGAGCAAACAGGACGTCCTCTGCTTTGATCCTGTCATAAACAGATAGATAAGGGTTAATGTTTCTTTTACCTGTAAAGGGTTAACAAAGGGAACCAAACACCTGACCAGAGGACCAATCAGGAAACCGGATTTTTCAAAGCTCAGGGAGGGAAGTTTTGGGTGTGTGTCTTTTGTCTGTGACTCTGTTGTGCTCTCTCGGCTCTGAGGAGGGATCTCTCTATCTCCGAGTTTCTAATCTTCTGTTTCCAAGTGTAAGTACAAAGTAGAAAGGACAGGCTTATTTTGTTTTTCTGTATTTACATGTGTGTAGTTGGCTGGGAATGTTTTAATTGTATTTCTTTTTGAATACGCTGTCTTATTCATGTTTTCTTTTAGCAAAATAACCTCTATTATTGTCAGTCTTGATACGAGACCATTTTTTATGTGTCTTTTTCTTTCTCTTTTTATATAAAAGGCTTTTTCTTTTTTTTAGACCTGTTGGATTTCTAGTGGGGAACGTCAAGGGATTGAGCCTGCAGCTCACCAGGGAATTGGTGGGGAGGAAGAAGGAGGGGGAAGGTGAATTTGTCCTCTTGTTTGTAATTCAAGGAGTTAAGTGATAGTAATCGTCCAGGGTAACCCAGGGAGGGAGCCTGGAGGGAGATAAAGAGGTGAGAAGGGAAGTGGTGTTATTTCCCCTGTTTGTTGTGAGACTCAGGGCATCTGAGTTTGGGGTCCCCCAGGGAAGGTTCTTGGGGATTACCAGAGTGAGGCAGGCACTGAAGATTCCTGTCTGGTGCACGATATCAGATCTAAGCTGGTAATTAAGCTTGGAGGTTTCATGCTAGCATCTTATTTTCTGAACTCTAAGGTTCAGATCTGAGTAGGAAAGCTATGACAGATCCATCTCTGCCCAGGGCTTGGCATGTTTCTGGGTTTCTTTGCCTCTCCTCCTAAGCTCTCAAATAACAACCAGGTGTGGAAGAATGACTCACCCCTGAAGCGTCCCCTCTTGCCTGGGAGCGGAATAGCCAGCTTTCCTCTCTAGTGTCCCATGCTGTCGGTTGCTCCAGGCCCAGCGGCGGGTGGCCTCTTGTCCAGACTCAGCCAGATCACTTTAAAGTCTCTCCGTTTCCGGTAACAAAAGTGCAAAAACATCTCAACATACAAGATCCGTCTGCCCTTTGTTGGGCTATTCCTTGGTCCATCCTCCAGGGCTAGTATGCAGCCCCACCATGGGCTCACTAGACCCTCCTCAAGGCTGGGAGGGGGACCAGGGCCCACCCTCAGCTCTGGACTGCAGCCCAGGGACCTTGTATTGAGCAGCAAGGCCTGCTCCCTCAGACACTCCTGTTCCCTTGGGCCGCTTCTTAGCCCTGAGTCCCTTGTGCTGTTTCCCCGGAGCCTGTGCTCGGGTTCCCCAGGCCTCTGGCTTCTCCCAGGGTTCTCTCAGCTCCTGCTTTCCCTTCTGGAACGCTGACCCTCCAGGGTAGTCTCTCTGTGCGCTGCCCCCTTTCCAGTGCCCAGTTCCAGGGATAATTGCACCCCGTTGGCCTTCAGTCTGCCTTCCCCAGACACCGAGTCTCTGCACACCAGCACGTCCTGGAAATTGGCAGTGTAGCAGGGTGGTTACCCTGCTCCTGGGATAAAAGGAGTGAGAGCAGCTGAGGGAGATTGGCTTGCTCTTGGGTGGTCATTAGCCACACCCTTGTCCTGTGTAGTTAACATGGGAGATGGTGACGTGGGTTTATCTACTGTGAAGAGTGATGCCGAGTTCCTGATGGTGCCCACGCAAATGCCCCGTAACAATTTGTTCTCTGTAGGGTTTGCATGAGATACACGTTGTAGACAACAGACACAGTTGCTAAATAAATCACATACACAGGGGACTAGAACCCACATCTTCCAGCTGAAAGAGTATCAGAGGGGTAGCCGTGTTAGTCTGAATCTGTAAAAGCAGCAGAGAATCCTGTGGCACCTTATGTCAGATGACGAAGTGGGTATTCACCCACGAAAGCTCATGATCCAAAACGTCTGTTAGTCTATAAGGTGCCACAGGATTCTCTGCGGCTGAAAGAGAGCTCTTAATTACCAACAGCTGAAGGTGCCTTGCCCTGTCTGTGAGGAACCGTATATACTTACATTTCAGCTGATAATCTCCAAGGATGTTCCCTGATCGCTTAGCCCAGACTATACACATCTATCTGCTGGTCTCTGTTAGGTCAAACTCAACCCAAAATTTCAAGTACTTAAAAGCAAGTTCTTAGACCCACAGAGATATTTCCTCTCGTGTTTGTTTAATCCCAGTGGCAACAGGTCCCAACCCTCCCATAAAAATAATCATTCCCCTGAGTGTTTGTGACTGAAGCATAGCAACCTTGGGCTAGGGCCTGAGACCTTAGAAGTGAAACTGACTCCACAATGACCATAACCAACAGTGAAACAGACTAGACTGCTTTCCTGGTCTGTGCTGGGAGAAATGCAAAAGTGAATGAATTTTTGTCATTTCCCAGCCTCTGTTTTATTTTTATCTTCTCTATTTAAGGCCTAGTGCTGCTCCCTTTTCTGGTGTGAGTATTACTAACTTCCCGGAAGTAGATGGAGGTAATAACTACTATTACTAATTATGTGCATCACAGTAGCTGCTGAAAGCCAAACCCCATTGTGCCAGGTGCCGGACAGCAGCCATTTGGGAATAATGTGCAACCACACGAAAATGGTGAGCTCTCTGGGGCAGGGAGCAGTCCAAGTAATCTTCATGAGTAGCCAGGAGAGAAGGATTGCTAGATAAGGCGCTTAGATTATAACTTCTTTGGGGCTGGGATCGTGTTTGCAAATCTGTCTCTAAAGCATTTAGCGTGCTCCGAAATGGATCCAAATAAATAAGCACAAATAGTATGTTTGATGTTTAAAGTTCATTCACTTTTAATAATCTAAGGTGCTATTAGCAACACAGGGAAGATTTGTTCTTCAAAAGAACTATATCTTTTTGTCAGCGTCCCTTTAATTAAGGAATAAGATGAGTTAGAGCATGAATAACAGTGCACTAATTTATCCCCAAGAAGTTGGGCACAATGCTAAGAAGAACCTCTTGCTGCAATTATAAAATTTCATTACAAAATGTTTTATTTTAACTTCTTCCTTTTTTTTTAACACTCATTAATTTAGCGAAGTAGCTAACAAGTTACGAGCAGGAAAACTACTGTTCTATTACTCTCCCGGCTTGGTGATCCGGCGCACCAACCCGAGGGCTTCGTTTCTTCTCTCTGCCAGGCGACACGTCATGATGCCATTAGTCAGACCAAGGAGAAAGGGATTAAAATGGCAGCCCAGAGTGGTTTGGTTTGAGAGGTCGGGGAAAACAACCCCAAATGCTTGATCCATGACTTCACTTTGCCATTTCTATATTTTAATCCGAAATTATCGCCCTCAGGGGAAAAAAAAGAGCCTAAGTAGCCATTTATTAACAGTGGTAAGTATCATTAAGCAGAGAGATGTGGTAAAATATAGATTACTTAGAGAAGAGCCGAGTATCAGAATGTCATTACACGTTCCATGGTGGCATATTACCGAGATGATTAGTGGCATCAAATGACTGCTGAAAAATGATTATGTGCCATTAAAAACATTAGTCTGTCTGAAGCCAGCCCAAACAAATGGCCGTGCTGGGGATGAGTCATTAGTTTTAGAGGCTGGGTGGTGTGACAACAATCACGGGGAATATCCAGCAAATTAGCACACGCAACAGGTTAGGGGATGCGATTAGAGGCCATTTGCGACGGAGGCGGAAGCTTGTTCTCTCTCTGAACAACTTGGGCGCAAAGGAGGGGAAAGGCAAATCACGGAAATCGTTACAGCCGTGGCAGGTTTCCCGGCAGGGAGAATATGTGTGTGGTTGCAGATCTCAAGAGCAGTGCGTGCGCAGCAGGGGAAGGGGGGAGGTCAGTGGCCTAGCAGGAGAGCCCCTAAATTGGGATCTGGGCCTGGAAAGTGACACAGGATCTGGGATGTGGTCATGCTGAAGCAGAAGGAGGTGGAACGAGCTGATCTTGGCTAACTGCCTTCCCAAACCCAGTGCAGCTCTGGGATTTTTAGCGGCTGTCCACATGCCGACGGTTTGGAGCTTCCCCAGCTGTTGGGGAAACATTTTTCTTTCAACAATTTAAATACAAATCTGGTCACGTTTCCACAGCAGCAAGTGCTTCCCAAGCGATATACGACCAGCGTCAGTTGCTCCCGAGTTTCAGTGCAATGAAGGGCCTGCACTGCCCTCCAGGGCACGCTGCCCTCGGCTGAGCCATTCTGAGTTGCGCCTGCCGTCTCCCTTGCAGGGGGCTGGAAGCTGAAAGCAAGTGGAAGAGGGGGCAGGCAGCAGGATGTGTGGAGAGAGGAACGTGCGGCCAAGGATCCTGGGGGAAATAATCTCCTCTTACAGAATTGGCATGGACTCCTTCATTCCCCAACAGAGTAACTGGAGCTTGCTATGTATATGGGCTAGTGCCAAGGCCCTCAGGCGACTAAATTGCTGGGTGCCTCTGCTATCACCTTCCAAAGGCCTCTGGTGAGATTAGAACCTCCGTGTGTCCAGCTGCCAGACCAGCTGGGTCTTATTGACTGCAGTTCGTGCGCATAACAGGGTTGAGTGTCTCTCCAAAGCAGGGGGGACCATGAGAAAGAACTTAGGAACAGTCCACTTGAGCCTGTAACTCAGTCTGAAGTTTGTTTGTTTGTTGTTTAAGCCAACTCCAGGAAGAGGGAACGTTCGGGCAATCACCAGCGGGTGCTGGGCTGCTCTGTGACTTCAAGAGGCCCAGGCATTTTATATCACTGCTGAGCCTGCTAAATGATCCAGGCTGCAATAAGTGAGGTGTTGGCTTTGCGGTCTCCAGCCTTAGCCCTCATCCATGATGGGTCACAGCAAAGGGTGTTTACAGCAGGGGCGGAGTCAGTGTTTACTTGGCCCCGGAGTCTGTCATCACCAGAAGGCAACTAGCCCACCAGCAGAGGTGCATTGATGCCCTCCAGTTTACTGTATTTGTCGTCTTTTCCAAACAAAGCTCCTTTGTGCACCAGTCAGTGGGAGGGGTGGAATTTGGGTGGCAGTGAAACTGCAGCTGCAGCTAGCTGAGTGGCAGTTGAGCTCCGATTTATTCAATCTGTCTATCTAGGGAGTATCTCCTGCTTTGTGCTACTTGATGCCTTTTTTTAAGGTACCATAGCAGGGCTGTATTGTACGTGGCCTCAAAGCCATTGCAAAGTGAGAGGAAGCTCAAGGATTTAAGTGTTCTGCTGGATAAGGACCTAAAGGGGTGTCTAGCAAGAACAGTTAGAAAAACCTCATTATTTTCTTGCAATGTTTAGTTTGAATGTCAAGGGTTCTTTTTTTGATCTTTTTTATTAGTGACGCCTGCACGGAAGCTTGCCTTGTTGGTTGGGTCATTTTGCATTTGATAAAGGCTGGTTTCTTGTTAACCCTTCGTTTCCAGCTGTGCCCAAGCCAAATCCACAGCTTGCTCTGGTTGGCTGTGTTTGTGTACCAACTTCAGCCATGCTGGGCTTGATCCTTCCCAGTTCAGACTCAGCACCGGGAGGTGCCGACTGCATTTAACTCCCACTGATGGCCGCTCCCAGAGTTGCTCAGAGGCCAGCAGGATCAAGCCCCATGCACGCAGCTCTGTAAGCAGTGCCTGCCAGTTAACTGTGGGAGAGAAAGGCGGTGGAGACGTAATGGTCAAAAGCAAAATAGTGTTTGTGTAGCTCTACGAAAAGATTGATGTTGATGACGTGGGAGTTATTTATTACCAGAGAGAGGGGTTAAAATCAAGAGTCGTTTAAAGGCTGAGGTGTTCTTGATCTGACCTGACCTTGCCAACCCTGAGCATTCAAAAATCAGCAGTCAGGCCCCAAAATCATGAGACTGGCTTAAAAAATAACATATGAGGGGGTTTTCTTTGCCGTCCCAGTGTTGAGCTGTAGGGCTCTTCTCAGGCCACATTTTCAAGCTTTCCCCTGAAAACACACAAACTTTGTTGGTTTGTCTAAAGAAAGCTGAAGTTCTCGTGCACTCACATGACTCCAGGAGCTGAGCCTTTAAATAAAATACTAAATATCAGGAGACTCGCCATAAAATCATGGGAGTCGACAGCACTGCTGATCACAGTGGTTTTCATGCCAGTCGCATGTTGGTGCTCAGCTGGTTCTGAGGGCATCTCCCCACCTTTTCCTTTGAAAGACCCATCCTTCCGGCCAACGTGCTTCCCCCAGAGTCTGCACACAACGCTTCTGGATCAGGATTCCAGATTCAAGAGCGATACACAAGCTGCTTCTCTTCTCCAAACCAACCCCAATGCCCGCTTTCCAAGCAGGGCACTGGAGAAAGACACCACAGCGTGGCATTCTTGAGGAAGCAGGCTCGGATGCAACGCTATTCCATCCAGCAATGTTGCGGTTGGGCATAGATGGGGTATCTTGCTCAGAGAATCCCTAAATCACACCACAGTCCTCTCTACTCCCTCCTGCCTCTGTGGTCCCTGAGAGACACAGGCAGTGGCCACCACCTGGCACTGTGCCACCCGTAGCGTTACCAGCCCCTCCAGGCTCACGTGCTGGGCTGCCAGGTCCAGGCAGCTACTGGAGTGGGGTTTGGCTCTTGCATGTAATTACTTTTCTCTC
This sequence comes from Chelonoidis abingdonii, assembly GCF_003597395.2. NCBI lineage: Eukaryota > Metazoa > Chordata > Testudines > Testudinidae > Chelonoidis > Chelonoidis abingdonii. The sequence continues at coordinate 29,614,331 of NC_133781.1, forward strand.
TCTCTCCCCCTTTCACATGGAAATCGGGAGTCCCCCAGAGACCTCTTTAGCTGGCTGAGGTGCTTTCTGCCAGCTAGCCCCCCTCTTCTCTCTGCTCCTAAGTGATGGAAATGGCCCAAGCAGCTAATCACAGCTCTGTCCTTTGCTCTGCCATTGGAACATACTGCATGCACAGATGCTAGCTAGCGAACCAAAGCCAGGGAGGATGATGGTGGTCATGAGGGAGACATGCCCAACCCGAATGCTAAGGGGTGGGACATTCTCCTCTCCCTACCCAACCCAGAAAGCTTAAGCAGGGTCCAGAACTACCGCTTGGACAACCACTCTGCCAGGAAAAGGTTAATCTCTTTGTGGGACTGGCCTCCCCTGCCAGCCCCATCCAAGCCCATCAGCGGCGACCACACCATTAGAGCCGGATGGCTCTGCCCGCGCTGAGCGCTCAAGCAGTGGCTAATTTGACTTTGACCATCCTGGGGAATGAGCAATGGGAAGGGATGGCAGGCCAGGTTCTCTGCCAGCCAGCTTGGATGTAATGAGGTTGTGAATGCCTGCTGTCCCTCCCACCACGCTCTGCTCCTAGTCCAAAAGGAGCATCTACTCTGCGTGTTTTCCAGTTCGTCTCCTCTCCGGTTGGCAGGAACCCCTGTGAAATCCCACTCCAGCAGCCAGATGACTTTGCTGGTACAACCCACAACTCTGAGCTCCCGTCTTCACTGTGATCGTCCCATTGTCATCCTGCCCTCCCGCCATTTGCCATGTTGTGTCTGCCTGCTAGCTCCATTTTATCATGAGCCAGTAAGTTCTCCGGGGCAGGGATTGTTCCGGAACATGATCACCCTCCCACCAGACTCCGGTTCCAGGCTTTGTTCCTAGAACATGCACAGCACAGCACCTCACGGCCGAGGAGCCAGGCAGCTGTTGTGAGGAGCAGCCTGGCACTCGCCGAGTTCTTCTATAGCTGGCATGGGCAGTGACCAATGGGGGCAAGCTACCCTAATTCGGTTAAAAGTAGGGCTGCACTTTACAGGGACCCTCTTTTCATGCTGTGTGTGGGCACCTAGTGCAATGGGCCCCTGATCCCTGCCTGGGCCTCGAGGTGTAACTACATCACCAGTGATGATCATACAGCATCCGCACACCACGTGCCGTTCCTCCAGATGCCCCACCCCTCCGACCAGGCAGATCCAGAGACAGCAGAACAAGCTGCTTTCTCTTTGGCCAATCATGGCTCCCAATGGCCACAGATCGCTGCTCTGGGCCAATGGGAGCTGCTGGAAGCGGCGTGAGCTGAGGAACATACTGGCTGCCACTTCTAGCAACTCTCATTGGCCCGGAGCAGTGATCCGTGGCCAGTGGGAGCCACGATCGGCTCGAACTGCGGACGGGGCAGATAAACATAGCAGCCCAGCCCGCCAGGGGCTTTCCCTACACAAGCAGTGACCCTGTTTGAGAAACCCTGATGTAAGACTTTCATGTGTGACCAGTTGGCTGTATCTTTTCCAGAGGACGATGCCAAACTGTCTCGCTCTTTAAGCCTATCCTATGAGGGAGAAGAATCCTGTTTCCATCCTCTTAGAATCACCCTTCTGGTCATTAAAACAGAGGTTACGAGCCTTTTCTTGCTGCAGCTCAGACACCTCTATTAAGGGTGTGCATACGCTGGGGACTGGTTCTGGTTGCATTGCTTTCATAACGGTGCAGCTTCTGCCTAGTGTCCAGAGCAGCAGAGAGGCTGGCATGGCTTTGCCAGCGCCTCTGGCATTTGCTAGGTTTGAAAAAAGCAGCCTGCCATAGGCGTCCTCAGGTGAGCTAGTATACACTGAGAGTCTGAGATTTTACTGGTTTCAGACGGGTAGCCGTGTTAGTCTGTATCCACAAAAAGAACAGGAGTCCTTGTGGCACCTTAGAGACTAACACATTTTTTTGGGCATAAGCTTTCGTGGGCTAGAACCCCCTTCCTCGGATCCATGGAGTGGAAAATACAGCAGGCAGGTATAAATATACAGCACATGAAAAGATGGGAGTTGCCTTACCAAGTGGGGGGGTCAGTGCTAACGAGGCCAGTTCAATCATGGTGGATGTGGCCCATTCCCAACAGTTAACAAGAAGGGGTGAATATCAACAGAGGGAAAACTATTTTTTGCCATGACCCAGCCACTCCCAGTGTTTATCGGGCCTAGCTTGATGGTGTCAAGCTTGCAAATTAATTCCAGCTCTGCAGTTTCTCGAAGTCAGTTTTTGAAGGCTTTTTGTTGAAGAATGGACACTTTTTAGTCTGTTATTGAGTGTCCAGGGAGATCGAAGTGCTTTCCTACTGGTTTTTGAATGTTATAATTCTTGACGTCCGATTTGTGTCCATTTATTCTTTCACGTAGAGACTGTCCGGTTTGACCAATGTTCATGGCAAAGGGGCATTGTTGGCACCCGATGGAATATATTTGTAAGCGGAGTCAGGATGAGCTGACATCCCTGACATCTGGTGGTGAATTGTAGAGAGTGTGGAAAGAATTTTAGGAATGCATTGGCATCCACCCCCACTTAGCATAACCCCACAGCAGCTTGGGATGGTGATTTTAACAGCTCTGGAATCCCCAATTTCTTTGTTATTGGGGCAGGAGGAAAGCAAAAAGTTTGTCACCCTGATTGTGTGAATGGGGAGCTGTGGGACTGTGTGGGACTGCTTTGTGACAGAAATGACTCAACCTCAGTTGGGTGATACTTGCTAAACATGGGACATGGGTTCCAAAATCCTATGAAGGGAGAGAGGTTAGTGACTGGTGTGTGTGCCTGATGGAATGGGCCCCTTTTGAGGGCCTGGAACACCAATTGCACATCCTTCTTTCTCCACTGTTAAAGAGTAGAGCTAATTTTGATTCTATTAGGAGTCTATCTAGAGGCTGCTGAGCTGAATTCATGTTGGACCAATGGTGCACCAGCACCAGGGCTCCCCTACTAAGAGCTGAAATCACTGAAAGAGCTGAAGCTGAGATCTTGAGTGCTGGTGTTAAGCTTAGTGGGGGAGTTGAAGACCTCTTGTTAAGCCAGTTGGCAGAGCTGAGGCAGTTGCATGTGTTGGAGAACAGCCCGGAACGGAGCAAGAGTGAAGCAGATTTCAGGGCGGCTGGGAGGATCAGCATGGCTGGTGTGGTGGAAGGCTGCACATGAATACTTCATGGAGAGGCGAGCAGTTGGGCCCTGGCCCAACTCAAAGATGCGCCCTTACACCCCTGTGTGGACTTCCCCCCCCCCATTCCACCCAGTCTGTGGTGGGGCGGTCAACTCTACAAGATAACACTCTTGAAATTCCGGGTGGCACTGACCAGAGGCTTTGTTGTTGGACTTTGGGGTGATGGCTAAGACCCTAAAGGGACAAGGTACATGCAAATTGTGTGGAGGTGGTTTTGTTCATGGTTTGTGTTATAAACCAACGTTGTGGTAGTTCTCCAATGAGAATGCGCATGATCCTTCCTTTATTAAAAGATTTGTTAACCACTCATACTCTGTGCTGTGAGAGGGGAAGTATTGCCTCCTAGAGGCGCCCAGGAGGGTGTGGTATGTAAGTGTCCCAGGTCACTGGGTGGGGGCTCGAGCCGGTTATGCATGGTGTTATTGAAACGGAACCCCTGGAAACTGAACCTGGCCCTTGTTGCTGCCAACTCAGAGGGGCAGAAGGGTTACATATTTTTAAGCGTGATTTTACTGTGATCATGTTGTCTGCCCTTCTGCTTAGTGACCCACACCCAGTGATTCGTGCAGCCAGCCATAACTTCTGTGTGCACTATGCCGGACATCCAGTCCCGATTTAAAGCCATCAGGTTCCTTGATTAGTTAGTCCAGTGATTAATTCATCTCCTTTCCAGTCTGAATTTCTCTAGGTTCCTGCCCTGTCCCACCCCAACCTGTGCTGGTGCTCGCTGGAGATTTCCAGAGCAATGGACTTCTGGATCAGCACCTGATGTGAAGGGAACCCAACTGTACGATCTTTACAGCTGTGCCCCACTCTCATGGTGTCTGCAGGGTGGTGCACGTGTGTGTGTGTGTTGACTGTATTTGCACAACATCCTGACGAAGGGAACCTGATCCTGATTGGGGTTCTTCTGCACATCTGTCATGCAAATAATTCATTATTCTAATTACATGCAAAGTCCAAATCCCAGAGTGGGGGACTGCCTGAGTTCATCACCAATCTGTGCTTCCTTCTGGATCGAATAACTGGGTCCGATCCTCAGCTGGTACAGGTCCATGGAAGCCAATGGAGTTATGCTGATTTACACCAGCCAGGGATCTGGCCAACATTCTGAGGTACACGGAGGAAAGCGCCATCAAAGTCACTGCACTGGAGTGTGTCACTGGTGTAAGTGACAGCAGAATTTGGCCCTTTAGCCTCACTTGCTTTGGCTACAAAGGAGAAACCACCTCCTTGATGTCAGTGCTTCACAGGGGGTTATCCTGGACTCTGGAGCCACTTTGAGCCCACAATCTCGTAATTGTCTCACTCTCCTGCTCTGTTCTCTCAAATGAGCTGGCTTCCTCCTGGCTGCCCCATGGATATGTAGACGGGGGATGGATTAATCAATCAGTTAATATGAACATGCATTTCTACTTTGCCTGCCCTGTACTGTTGCTCAGAATGGCTTCACGTGGGCCAGTTGGTGTCTCTCCCAATCCCTGCTGTTTCCACTTTAAGAAGACATAAATCCAGTTAATACGGCCAAAGAAGAAAAATCAAAATGTCACATCTGTAGAGACGGTTCAATTGAAGGGCTATTGATTGTCACAGAGAATATTCTCACTTTATTCACCTACTTAGTCTCTTCCCCTAGGCACATATGAATTCATCAAATATTGTCACACCACATCATAATGCTTGTTCCCAGGTGGTGTTGCAACAGCTTAGACTTTGTCCCAGTTTCCTGGGCACATGTGGATTTAGGGTAGGAAGGAGGTCCTGGCGGAATGAAAGCATTAGAGGCAGATTCCCGCAGAGTACCAAATTAACCCCTCCATGGCTGGCCATTTTGGGTTTGCTGGGCAGTGCACATTTCTGGTTCAACAGCAGCCAAGCGGTAAACATTTGGGTTTGTCCCCAGTGAAAAGGTTGGGTTTTTTGGATGGAAAATCGCTTTTTGAATGGAATAAAAATGTTTGCATGAAAAAAAATTTCTGTTTCAAATGTGTCAGGTTTTCAATGAACAATCGAGAAGCAAATTTGTTGCTTTCCCCAATTATTACTTATTTATACTGCACTAGTGCCTAGGCGCTCCCGTCCTGGACCCACTGCCCAAGGTGGTGTACAACCACAGATCAAAGCGATGTCCCTGCCCCAAGGAGCTTGCAGTCGTTCCTTTGCCCCACCCTCCTTTTCCAGTGGAGAAAAATGAAAAATGTATGCAGGGATTTAAAAATGGCAAAATTTCCTATGGGAACAAAATGACCTTGTTTGACCTGCCCTGTCCCCATTGGCCATAGCAGTGCGTGTCTTGTGCCAGGTATTGTCAGTGCCATGTTAGACAGAATAGCACAGCAACAGGTGGTGAAAGTCAATGGATGCTGAATCACCCCATCACATGGCACCACGTGATACTGGGATTATACACACCCTTCAGTCTCAACTCACCAGCCTGAATTTGCGCCAACTAGCCGCTCAGGACAGATTTGAAGGGCTCTGCTTCTCAGACACGCCAGCCTGGGAGTGCAAAGTGGGGAATTCTGCTCAGATCTCCCCTGGGGACTTTAAGCAGGACATGTTCCCAAAGGAACCTCAAAGCCCTGTGGTAACATACTTCATCCGTCTATCGCCGGGAGCTGTGTAGAGAAATCATGTCCGGGCATCATAGCTAAGGGGTGATTAATTCCACTTATGAAAATGTTACTAATAATTAAATTGACTACGTGAGAAAACCGGGACCAGACAATGCAGTCTGTACTGAAGGCAGCCTGTGGAAGCAACCTCACGTCAGCAATGAGACTAGTGCCCAGCTGGTACGAACCCTGCACAGACCCCGGCTGGCTCAGACAGCAGTCAGGAGCTTGGGTTTCAGTTGCAGAAACCCCTGGAATATGAAAGGCCAAACTGGGCTAAACTGAGCAGCAGTTGATGGATTCATGGATAAATTCATGGTGGTTAAGTCCATAAATGGCTATTAGCCAGGATGGGTAAGGAATGGTGTCCCTAGCCTCTGTTTCTCAGAGGGTGGAGACGGATGGCAGGAGAGAGATCACTTGATCATTACCTGTTGGCGTCACTCCCTCTGGGGCACCTGGCATTGGCCACTGTCGGTAGACAGATACTGGGCTAGATGGACCTTTGTTCTGACCCAGTACGGCCATTCTTATGTGTCTGTTGGTGCCCATAAGGAATTGCAGCTGCAGAGTGGCCTGTGAGGGAACAGCATGGCTCAGTGGTTAGGGCCCGAGGCTAGGAATCCGGAGAGCCCGCTTCTCATCTCAATCCCATCCACTGTCACTGGGATTTTGGCTCCTAACTCCCTTTTGCAATGAGAATTCAGGCTCCTAAATCAGTTGTGGTGATACGCTGAGCGCAGCAACGCCTACCTACCTCTGAAAACCCAGGCCCCAGTCACTCTGGCCCTCAATCCCCATCTGTACAAGGCAGCTACCAGCCCTGCTCTGCCTCGGGGTATAAGGAGGGTAAATATATTTGAGGTGGTGAGGTGCTCAGACCCTGCACCAACTGGGGTCAGATAAGCCCAATAGATGGTAGCACCCAGGCATCCACCCATCTGCATTAGCAGGGGGAGAATCAAAGTGCAGTCCCAAGAACTCAGCCCCAATGCAGTGATGATGCAGCGCCAGGCCCCCAGCCTTCAGAGTAAACAGCTTCTGCTCCGAGCATAGAAATAGAGCCGCGGGGCGTGAATCTGGATTTCAAGCAACCCCCAGCATTTTGGGCAGTGAGTGATCCTCTCCAAATGCTAGCTACTCCTGCCGTTATGCCTATCAGCTGGGTGAGTCTTAGAGGCCGGAGATGCCTTGGGGCAGAGAATGGATGCAAAGCCCCTTGCTGCTGAGATAGCAGTGTGGCAGGCCTGGTGGGTGCCAGGGGACAGGCCAGATGGCATCACTGAGCTTGCATATTGGTACGTCCATGTGGAAAATGGGCGTTCACCAGCCCAGGTGCCAATTTAAGCCTCCAAATGTGGCTTTTGGGTGGGCTGCAAGACCCCCCATTTGGAAGGTCCGCTCCGCACCTCCTTTAGAGGGAGAATTCCCCTGTGGTGGGGGCTTGTTCTGGCAGCTCGAGGAGGGGAATGGTACCCGCCGGTGCACCAGATTAGGCATGCACCAGGGAGCGAAGTGAGCAATCATTCCGAGCGCGAGCCGCGCATGCAGCTGTTGTGGGTATTCGGTAGTGCGGAGGAGGATAGATCCATTCAGGTCCATTGGGCTGTTTGTCCAAGTTAGTTGCTGGCTCCACACCCCTGTTGCTGCTGCTTCCCACATTGCTAAGCAGTAGGAGTGTTGCTAACTAATGCACAGGAGGGATTTGACCCAGACAGAGCGTCCTATTCGTACCAGGGTATGTTCACACTGGAGCCCTACAAAAAAGGAGACACAGGGCCCTCGGTTTCAGGTGTTTGTCTATGAGTTCGAGAGTTGCTCATGCAAACAGGTAGGCTGAGCTAGCACCTTGAAGAGAGGCATGAGTTCTAATCCTGTCACCATCTCGCTGTGTGGCCTTGCCCAAGTCCCTTCACCCTCTCCATGGGGAAAATCAGGCCTGCTTCTCAGGGAATCATGAGGCAAACCCTAGCAGCTGCCTGTAAAGCACAGGTAAGTGCTTCCTCCAGGCATCATGGGCTGGGGCAGGACAAGCTGTTTCTTTGGTGAAAAAGCTAAATTGAAAGCTCAAGAGCCAGGCCCTCTGAGCCGCATTAGTATCACATTTTTCTGCATTAATCTGATGCCATGTAACGTTTTAATCTGTTAATGGCCCCTGATTCAATCTGCTCCTTTCTGATTTAATCTTCCTTTGTCATTTGCAACTGATTTGCCAATTTATCTGACTGCGTTTTGTCAGCTACTTGACAAGTTTCTGGTTCTGGCGACATCATCCTTCTGCACAGACATCGGGAATCTCCCCATCAGGTCCTATAACTAGACCACTTCCAGCCTGCGTCTGGAGGGGACACACCGTACCCAGAGGGGTTTTGCTATCACTTATCGCCGGTGAGCTGTCTTGAAACCAATGGGAGTGGCCGGTGCTCAGCCCCTCTTGGGATCTGGCCCTGGGAGTCTGTGGAGGTTTCAGAGCCGAATGCGCCAGCATAGGGGCACCCCTATTCATAGAGCTGAATGTGCCAGCGTAGGGGCACCAGCATAAGGGCAGTACAGAGGCATCAGTATTCACAGAGCCGAATGTGCGGGCATAGGGGCATCAGTTTAATAATATTGCGTAGGGCCCCATACATCCCAAGGACGGCCCTGACGGCAGCTTTTCCTGTCGCAGGGAAATGAGTTTTCCGTGGCTGTTCCAAGGCATGAGGCAGTGGGAGAGGCTGAGCACATGGACGGCTGAGGCTAGTTGGCCTGTGCAGTGCAGCTCGGGCGTAGGCTTATTGAATTTTTGCAGGTGCTCTGCATCATGCCTGATTTACAATTCATAACCTGGATTATGCCGCAAGTGCAGCCTGCTGGGGTCAGTGTAATTTAGATCAAGGAAGTATTTGCAGTGCTTTCAATTCCCTTGACATCTGAGGGAGTGGAAATGGATTCCTTCCCTGAAGCATGCACCAACCTCGAAAACTAGACTGGGGAGTGAGGGAACGGGGTTGGGGGGCATTTCAGAGAGCTTTAAACCTGGTGTCAGGAGGGGACATTGATATGCACAAGGGCAAGAAACCCTGGGCGGCATCCTGCCCAGGTAACACAATCGTAGGGTGACCAGATGTCTCAATTTTATAGGGACAGTCCTGATTTTGGGGTCTTTTTCTTATATAGGTTCCTATTATGCCCCATCCCCATCCCAATTTTTCGCACTTGCTGTCTGGTCCCCCTACACCAGTGGTCCCCAACCTTTTTCATCTGGCATCATCCAGAGGTGTTGCTGCCAAAATGCTGCCACATTTCGGTGGATGTTCGTCTGCCGGCCAGTACACAGGTGCACTTAGATGCCCCCGTGGGCACCATGGCCCCCGCGGGCACCACGTTGGGGACCCCTGCCCTACATGATCGGCACGCTAGCTGTTTTCTAGATCCCTGACTAATATATGCATAGTCTGGCCAGTGGAGGTGAGGAGCATTGACAAGGTATCACGAAGACAGACAAACACAAGGGACAGCTGGCTGCCCATGCGGCACGGGCAGACTCATGCTTGGAGGTTTGGGCGTTTTCCTCACAAACAATCTGGATTAAGGCAATCAGGGACCCAAGGGGAACCGCAACATTCCCTCCACCCCCCCACCCATAGCTTGGCCCGGCCCCTGTGGCGTGGCCCTGATTCCCACCACTTGAAGAGAGAGGGCCACCGCTTCCTCTCCCAGAGATGCAAGGGCCCTTCCTCCAGGAAAGGCAGAAATAGTAGCAAGGGATGCGACACCTTTATACCTCCCCCAGCAGCATGAGGGGATCTGCTTGGGTGGGGCTTCTGGCCTGCTGAGTTCTTGTCCACCTGCCGTGCCCAGCCCCCCGCTGGGGTGGTGTGCAGGCATCTCCCAGAGCCATCGCTCTTGGCATGAACACGTGAGCTAGGATGCCAGCTGCAACTCCCTGGTCACTCAGATCGCTGCATCAGTGGGAAGATTTCAGGCTTGATTGATGCCAATTAGCCACTTTCCGTCGGAGCTGACTGACACTTGGGTGGCAGTTGCAGAGCTAACGAGGCAGCTGGGTCAGTAATTGGAAGGATGTGTCTCTGGGAGGAAGGGGGAGTAAAGAGGAGCTCAGCAGATGAGCCTGGGAGAGGCGCGGTAGCTGTGTGGCTGCCTCCACCTGCCGTAAACCTGTGCGACATTCTCTAACGGAAGCTTAAAAGCCCATGTGGTGACAGGAGCAGCCTGCAGGTGTTTGTGGCCAGGAGACCTCAAGGACAGTCTATGCAGAGGGACTCATGGGGTAGGTCAAGGGATGTCCTGTGACAAACTCCCTGTTGAGATGCAGTTCCCCCCTCGAAGCTACTGCTTCAGGCTCTCAGCACACTCAGGCAGATTTCACTGCACCACTGTCACTCTGCCCACATTTTCAAGCTTTTCTTCACAACAATAAGGGCTTTTTTTTTTTTTAGAAAAATGGGTGTTGAGATTCTCTGTAATCACGTGACTCTAGGAGCTGAGGTCCAAGCACATGTCTTAGCCTGGTGAACTGTCTTTAATGAACAGCAGCTTATCTCAGGAGCCAATTTAAAACAAAAATCCAGGGAAAGGTGCAGGGGTGACAATCCCTGAGGGATGAACTCTTCTTTCAGTCCTTCGGGTCACATGTCTGTCTAGTTATGAGCCATTTCACACTGGAGCCCATCACTGCAGAACCCAGTACTGTACTGACAAGGCATCACACAGACAGATTGAGACACACCCCAGACACACCATTCCCTGCCTATCCTCACCACCACTGGACTGCGCTGCTCCCCAGGCCGCGAGACACTGCGGGTGCTTTTATCCACCGTTTAGTGCAGCCAGGGAAGACTGGCCCTGTCCTCGAGTGCACCCTGACGCCCTGCTAGGAAGACCTGGTTACAACTGTGCCCAAGAGGACCATCTGGCCATCCTCTTGGGAGAACCTTGCTCAGGTACATTGTGGGGAGACAGGAAGTGGCCGGTGGTGATCCCCTGGAAAAACTATTATGGCACATTGCTGGTTGATGAAATCGCAGGGGATTGGAGTCAGCAACCAGCCTGGAATGGCCAGGCTGGACCATTCATACATTGTGGCCCTGAGCACACAAAAACCGGCTAAACCTCTCAAAACCAAAGAAAGAAGGGGGAGAAACTGCCCTGTTCTAGTACAAGAGCCATAGGCACGTAGACCTGCCCGACAGGATCAGACCAGCACCCCATCTAGCCCAGTATCTTGGACAATGGCCAGCACCAGTCGCTTCAGAGTAAGATGCAAGAAACTGCACTAGGCAGATGTGGGATAATCAGCCCCCTAGGGAAATCTGCTAGGTTCTAACTCCCTTAACATGGGCATGTCCCTGGGGGATAAACCAGACCATGGGAATGAGGTGTTGCTCGTCTCATCCCGGCTCAGAGAGCATTTGGCCCTGGAAATGTATTAGGTATTCAGAGAGACCTTATTGCAATAGCAAGGACTGTCCCAAAATGGCTCCCATTGCCTTGCTGGCGGCCATCCTGGGACTGGCCATGCAAAGGTTCCTTGGTTGCACACGTTTCCCCTTCCATCTTGCACCTCCCTGAAATAGTATCAGAGGGGTAGCCGTGTTAGTCTGGATCTGTAAAAGCAGCAAAGAATCCTGTGGCACCTTATAGACTAACAGACGTTTTGGAGCATGAGCTTTCGTGGGTGAATACCCACTTCGTCAGACGCAGGTAGTGGAAATTTCCAGGGGTAGGTATATATATGCTAGCAAGCAAGCTAGAGATAATGAGTTAGTTTAATCAGGGAGGATGAGTCCCTGTTCTAGAACGTTGAGGTGTGAAAAACCAAGGGGAGGAGAAACTGGTATTGGAGTTTGGCAGCCATTCACAGTCTTTGTTTTAATCCTGAGCTGATTGTGTCAAGATTTGCAGATGAACTGACGGTTCAGCAGTTTCCGGTGAAGTCTGGTCCGTATCTCTCTTCTTTTTTTCTGGTGTAGATATGTGGGCAGAGTTGGCATCGAGGTTTGTTGCATGGATTGGTTCCTGAGCTAGAGTTACTATGGTGCGGTGTGCAGTTACTGGTGAGAATATGTTATGAAATAGATCTCTGCTGCCTGGGACTTCCAAAAGGAGTGTTTTAACAGCGGTCATGCTAATGGCAGAGCCAGAGGGATACCTGCCAGTTCTGTCTGTCCGGAACCAACGCTAGATTCCAGGTCGAGCTGGCTACTGGTGCCGATTATGTTGTCTCCATCCCCCACCTGACTCCTTGCTCCATGACGGGAGCATGGCTCGCCACGTGTCCCCATCTTATTTCTCATTGCGGCCAGTACTAGACACTGTCAGAAGCTTAGGGGTAGGGTTGGTTGGGTTGGGTTGGGGAGACAGCTCAGTGGTTTGAGCATTGGCCTGGTTAAACCCAGTGTTGTAAATTCAATCCTTGAGGGGGCAATTTGGGGCAAAAATCTGTCTGGGAATTGGTCCTGCTTTGAGCAGAGGGTGGGACTAGATACCTCCTGAGGTCCCTTCCAACCCTGATATTCTATGAACCTGCAAAGTACAAGCTGATTGGCTAGACAGCCATGGTATAAAAATTTGCATAATACAAGCTGATTGGTTGGAAAGCTGCCTCAAAAAGGGATTGGAATCCTTGTATTTAATGTCTCCCTGCCAAGTCCAGCCCTGCTGGCTGCGTAACAAATACTTCGCTGTGATGGAAAATGTCCCATTTCCTTAGAGTTTGGGCAAATCTCCCTCCAAACGAGTCACAACGTTGCCATTAAACTGAAGTGACAGTTACCTGAGCTGCTGGGTTCTGCAGCTGCATTTTTGCTTAAAAGCTTCATTTCAGCTTTAATTTTCTTGGTGCCTTTAACTGGGAAAACGGCCAGGACATAAGACCACAGAGTGGGCAGTGGCGGATTAGCCACTGGGCCAACGAGGCCCGTGCCCAGCAGCCCTGGCCAATTGGGGGGCCCCAGAAAAATGAGCACCTCTGTTCCCAGCTGGCACTCCAGCCAGGGAATGGGGTTGGGTCATGGGGGCTTCACCCGCTTTCCAGCACCAGGCAAGTGGAGTGAGGCAAGCCTCCATACCCTAACCCCGCTCCCCAACAGGAGCACCGGGTGGGCGGGGGAAGCTCCCACTCTGCTCTAGGGGTGGTATGGCCTGGTGGATCACGCATGGGTCTAGGATTCAGCAGATCTACGTTCTAGTCCTCATGGTGACAGTGGGGTGTGATGTCCTCTCTCAGTTTTCCCATCTGCAAAATGGAAGTAATGATGCTGACCTCCTTTGTAAAGAGCTCTGAGCATGGCTGATGAAAAATGCTGTGTTCAGAGGCTTGTAAGTGTTATTGGATGTTGGATTCCCATCTAGTGTAACTCCGTGATCTAAAACTGTGTGAAAAGGAAGTCAAGCCCCTTGTCTCCATGGCCTGATTCCTCCATTGAATTTCTGGACCCAGAAGCCTGGCAGTGCGTGAGAACTTTGACCTCACCTGTATTCTGCCTCTGACCTAACCTGGAAGTGGTGGGTGACAGGAGCTTTGGGACACTTTTAGGCCATGTGATTTCTCAGTGCTCAAGGATGCCTCTAAAATCTCCAACCGATGAAAATTTGTGAGCTCCAACTTGTGCTAAGGCAGTGGAATTGTGGTATGGGAAGAGTGAGATGGGTTTCTTCCCGCCAAGGAGCGGTGTCTGGAGAGAGCTTCTGAGCACACTCAGAGCAACACATAATTAATGGTGAAATGAAAAATGTCAAGCCCTTATGGACGGAGTCTATTCATCTTATTAAAGCAACACCAGAGATATCCGTGGGGAAGACAGAGGCTGGGGGTAGATGGGCAGCAGGCTGCGCTCTCCTGCAAAACAGCAGAGTGGAATCATCCTGGTATTTATGCACAACACCTAGATTTGTTTCATCTCAATGGATGAGAAACATTTCCAAGGTTCGTCATGCTCCACAGAGAGACTCAAGCGGACAAAGTCCATTTTCCTCCAGCATAGATGACAAAATGGTCCAGACAAACAAATGAAGCACAGAAACCCCCAGGGCAGTCTGCTCTAACAGCGCTGGTGCTCATTTCCAAAAAGAAACATCTTTAAATGAGACAACGGGAATCCTTTTCTCACCCAGTGCTCCAGGGGACTGTGGAACTCATTGCCACAAGAGTGCACCAAGGCCAAGAACTTAGCAGGATTCCAAAAAGGAGTGGACATTGATGTGGATGGGGAGGCTATCCAGCGCTATTATCATAACTATGAAAAAGCTAACTAAGAGTTTGGGAAGGGGAATAAACCAACATGCTTCGAGGCATGAGCCAAACTCTAACGAGTGGAGATAAGCACAAAGCTTTCCCTAGGGGCAATTTACCCACCTCTTCCTGGTGCTGGCCACTGTCTGAGAGAAGATCCAGGTCTGATTTAATCTGTTCCCAGCTGAGCTACAGGTGACTAATAACTGTAGCTGTATTCAAAGTCCTGTCCGTTGTGGTGACCCGGTGCTTGGGAGTGACCCAGACGTCCTCGCTGGGCAGGTCTGGGGTGCCATCCAGCGAGGGCAGCCTGACTCCCACACGTGGTAGGTATCACTAATGCCAAGTGGAATCTCCTCCCTCCAGTAGCCATATCCCTCATATCCCTGTCGATTTCATCTCTCCAGCACCGTCTCATGCAGCAGTAAAACAAACACCCCCTCCACACGCGCGCGCGCAAACACACACACACACACACACACACACACACACACACACACACCAAAGCACCAACCTAATACAAGAGCGTCGAGACAATCACAGCAAATAATCGGATTTGTCACCAGTTTCTGAAACCCCCCTTTCCATTCCCCTCCCAAACAGCTCCAGGCGACTTGCATTTACCAGCCTTGATCCCAGGCCTCCGAGCATGGAATCATAATTATCAGGTTTCATTCGGTCTCTCTTCTCTCTCCTGACTTGAAATGATTTTTGGAGGCAGTTGGCAGCAAGGGAGTACAGCTGCTGCTAAGTTATCCAAATGATTTATCTTAAGATTCATACAGAATTCATTGTGTGGGGAGTCTGGGCAAGGCGGGCTTTTAATATTCATGCAGATTTGGAAGCTGTGTTAATCACAGGTTTCGGTCATTTGAACTTCCCTTAATTGTCCTTACAGAAGGTTTCATTTGGCCTTTCCCCACCCCCAGCTCCACCCTGTCCGATTGTTCTGCCACATGGGAGATCTGCAGCTCAATAGATTGGCAAGCGCTGGTTGCTTTGTTTGGATTTCTTTTTTTAATTGATGCATATTCATGGGATCGATGGCAGAAGCCAGGCACCAGCAGAACCAGCCCCTTTGACGTTTGAGGGAATGAGACATGAGCGACGGGGGGGGCAGGCGCTGCTCGCTAGTGAGACGAATCCGAAGTCATGTTAACAAAGTGCCAATTGCTGGAACACGGGCCCTGATCCTGCCTCTCTAACTCAAGCCAAACTACCTGTGGCTGCATCTACACCAGACTATTCCTTAAAGCTGTCCATCAGCTGAGCGCCAGGCCCTACTGCAGAAGATCAGCTGGGAACAGGACCTCAGTTTCCTGGTCCCACTTCCTTAGCCATTAGGCCATGCTGCCTTTCTTGTATAGAACAGGAAAGAAGGGTCCTTCACAGCCCCAAACCTCCACCCTGTGCAGCCCTTCCCTCCTCCAAAATTGTTGTAGAGGGGCTGATGTGCCTGCAGGCAGAGCATACCTGCCTCCAGCCTTGTCTTTATTAGTAACACCTGCCTGCTTGCCAGAATGGCTAATCCGTAAGCCCTGGAATGCTGTGACTGGAAGCTCCTTGCAGTGTGAATTGACAGGTACGTTTGTTCACACACAGACACAACGGCAATGCGATCCACTTTGCGGCCGATCTGGTATCTCTCCACTCAGCTAGCATGCTCCAGGAAAGAACACACTGCCTGAAGCCGGGGAACCCATGTGGTGTCTTGACAGCAGCCTCTAACCCTTTTGGCCAGCAAACCACTGGCCTGCTGCATCCTTGTCTGTGCCACTCACCATGGCAAAGAGCCGACAGGCGTCTGGGCTAGAAAGCTGCTCTTGGTGTCCCAGGCCAGGGCTTTGGACAAATGCAGCAGCAAGCTCCTGGTCTGCTACGGAGCTCAGTGCATGTGGGGGCAGATCACTGTGGGAGTTTAGTTTTGTGTGGACAAGCAGCTGTACCAGCTGTAGCCAATAAACCTGTATGTTCTTTTCCTTCAGTAAGGATGAGTTACACAGTGCGTTAATTACAGGCTCCCACCGAATGGTCAAGGACACAGCAATGATATTCATGGAGTCGCAACAGGCATCCCTCTCTGAAATTGAAAGGAATTCGGTTCCCGCCGCCAGAGGTGCATCTCGGAGCTCTTCCAACCCTCTCTCTTCAGTTGGGTTGCGCCAGCTCTGTGCTTCCCCTCTCCCCTTGCAATCCCAGTTCTGTCCTCGCTGTAATTTACTCGTGTTCAAAGCACAGAGAACATTTGCGTTGTATTATCAGCACAGCGGATTTTAGAAGCAGTCAGTTCTGTGCATGGGATCATAAGGAAATGTACATTGCTGTGCTGCATTTCTAAGGACAAGAATACATTGCATGTTTTACTCCTTCCTTCGTAGGGCCTCAGAGTGTCTGGTAAGCCGTCACTAATTACATCTGGTTTAATCCCCTCATGAGGCGGGTGTCATCTCAAATTTACAAATCTAGAAACTGGGACACCTTTGTAACTTGCCCAAAGATCAGAGTCAATGGCAGAAATGTGACCAGAGCCCAGGAATCCTGATGCATGTCTCTCCTCCTCTAACCACTAGTCACTCCTTCCCTTGAGCTCATAACTTGAGCCGTAAGGATTTGCATGTCCTGGGCCCTCTTCTTTTGGGATGGGACTCAGCAGGCTGCTGTCACAAAGTTGGCTTCTTATGCCCTGATTGGGGTGTGGGAGTCCAGCTCTTTAGCTCACCGGCTGCTTCCCAGATTGCAGCAAAGCCCTGTAGCAAGGTTTGGTGTTTGCTGTCTCCCCAGGCAGAGCTTGGGAACTTCTGCTCTCACAGTATCACTAAATCTTTGCAAATGGTGCAAGGCTCTTGCCAGAGACCGGCTGCAAAAAAGTGCCAGCTGCAGCAGCCTGTTGGCTTTTAGGAAATGTTATTCTCACCAGCTGCAAAGAAAAGCAAAGAGCTCCCTGTCCCCCTGCTCGTTCCGATCACACCCGCACAGCTACGGTCCTTCAGAACTATCCTTGGGAGGGAATGGCACAGGGACTGCTGAGCACTGGCAGAGCTGGGTATTTGGGGTGCTCCAGACTGGAATAGCAGCAGCGGGGGGAAGTGGCACTGGCAGAACTGTGTGAACATACCTTGCCCGGCACGTGCCTGCATTATGCCAGGCTTCCCCTGGTACCACTGCCCCTCTAGTTCATGAATCAGCCAGAAAAACCAGTAGTCAACCCCTTGGGGCAGGCCCTGTGTCTGCAGGCCTGTCCCTATCACACCAGCATACCTGGGGCAGCCTAGTGAATCGATGCACTGTAGGATGCTGGCAGCAGGCAGCTCTGCCCCGTGCCCTGCTTGAGAGCGCTGGCTCTGAGGCGTCATTGTTGTCATCTGCATGGCAGAGCCAGAATCCAAGGGGGCAGCCCACAGCTAAAACCACAGGAGAGGCTGCTGCTGGGTCTGGAACCCGCTCACTAAACCCACCCACACCACAGGCCGAGGGGAAGCAGGCAGACGCCCTGCCCTCCCTGGAGCACGTCTGATTGTCCCACCACTGAGCCAGCGCAACTTGGCCTGAGGGATCCCGGGCTGGAGCGGGAGAGAGAGAGACCAGTACGCACTGCAGCCTCGTCTCCCCCTCGCCTGGGCCCTGGCCTCCTGCCCTGCCTTTCTCCCAGTGATGGCGGGTGTTACCTGTCACCAGCCATCAGTCGCCCCCCCACGAGCCAGCTGCCGCTATGCGGGGGTACAATAGCAATCAGGCACTCCGAGATGCTGGCAGAGACGGGCACTTCCGTGGGGCAGCAAGCGGCAGCTCCGTCTCTCATGGGCTCCTCAATAGCCGCTCGCTGAATCTCCAACGAGACAGGCTAGCTGTGTGTCTCTGCCCCTTCTCCCCCATCCCTGGCCACCTTCCAGCCAGAGGGAGCCTGCAGCGGGCTTGCCCAGCGCCACTGAACGACCCGCAGACGCTGCTCGGCCTCTTCTTGCTCAGTGGACAGGCAGCTGTCAATCCACCAAATCCTGACAAAGCCAAATTCCCTTCCCCACTGAGAGCGACCCCTCCGGCCACAGCCTGCCCGCGCGGCATGGCTCGACAGCCAGCTACATAGTGGAGGGTGGGTTCAGGCCGGTCACACCATGCAGTTTAGAGCTGCTCCTTCCCGCTGGCCCAGCTGCAGATATGCCTCTGTGCTGGTTCTTCGCCTCCCCAGCCTGGGGTAGGACATTCTCCCTTGTTGGAGGAAGGGCTCGAGTCCAGAGCTCTTTACACGGCTTCTTGACAACTCCCAGCTTCCCTTTGGCCATGGCACTGCCTGAATTTGGTCATCGGAGGCTGGGGCCAGTGGTGTGGGGAAGACTGGCTGTGCTCCGCCGCTGCCAGAATCCCTTCCCAGCCCCGAATCCCTGTGCTGAGCACTGGACAGTATCCTCTGTACTCTGGGAATGCCTAGCGCTCCCTCTGAGCGCAGGCTGCACCGCACTACAGGCAGATAGAGGAGGGGAATCCAAAGCACAGTGGTTAAGAGATGTGCCCAAGGTCGTGGGCAGAACGGGGACAAGAACTGCTCCAGCTCAGCTAGGCTTCATGGCCACTAGGCCACCTTGAAAGCTCAGGAGGGCTGCTGAGGATTGGACCAGTACCCTCCGTCGTGCAACGCACGCACACTCCCACCGTGCTACATCCCCCCAACGCGCACTCAGAGCCCCACCCAGAGCAACGCGTTCACACCACCAACACGGGCTGCAGATGGGGCAGCGCGTTGTCGTTCTATTGTTCTCTCCCCTCCTGGTCTGCTGCTTCACGGACGTCACCTGTCAGCATGGTGCTCACCTCTGGGGCTCCATGTGCACTCACTGTTCTCGTGAGCAGCCCTGTCTGGAGTAAACCAGACCAACCCTCCCCCCCCGCCAACCATTTCAGTGTGGGTTTATTGTTTGGGGGGGTTGTGCCCCTGCACTCTAATTGTCCTAATGAGAGGTACATATTGTGATAACGGTTTTTTAAAAAATCAAGAAATAAAAAGGATAATCGAATAGGAGGTGACATGCCCAGCCCCGATCTCTCAGCACAGAAACTCCGCTGCTGCTGCTGAGTCTGACAATTATGCATTGAGGAGGGGCGGGGAGGGTGAATTACCATAATCTTCCTCTGCAGGATGACACCAGATTTGACTGGAGCTGCGACTGGGGGCTTGGAGCCAGGTAGCACGGCAGGCGGGTCTGGCTAGCGCCTCTCCCCAGGCAGCAATAGACGTGTCCTGCCTGTCTAGGTGCCGGCGTGGGAACTGAGTGCCGTGGGGGTTGGGCTGTGTTGTTAGCTCCCTTCCAGAGATTGGAACAATGGCACAGAGCGACTTGCCCAAGGTCCCAGAGGATATCTGTGGCAGAGGTGGAAGTCTCCTGAGTCCCAGCCCTGTGCTTTACTGTCCCCTTGCTGGTCTCCGACTGCATCCAGCTCTTGCCCTTGCATGTCTCACAGTGGAATCACCTGATTCTTTCATCTTTAGGCTGGGACCTGGCTACAGTAACCTGGGCGCCGCTTCCAGCCTGCAGGTCCGAATAGGTCTCAGCACCTGTGTTTCCTCCCCTCAGGGAGCCTTCACCCAGCCCTGTCACAACCAACTGCCCTTCCAAATGCCAAGGGGAGTTCTGGGCATTAGAGAGAGAAGGATTTATAACAACAAACAGCCCGTAGGCATGTTGGGTCTCTCCTGCTGTCCCATAACAGCAGCCTGGGCAGGCCTGGCTTCTCCAGTCCCCCTCACAGACTCCCGGGTCAGAGCCTGCCAGCCCAGTTCCCCCGCAGCCAGGGCCGGCGCTACCATTTAGGCAGCCTAGGCAATCGCCTAGGGCGCCAGAATTTTTGGTGGGCGGCATTTTGGCAGAGGGGGCAGCCGGCGGCTCTGGTGGAGCTGCCGCAGTCATGCCTGTGGATGGCCGGCTGCTTGCGCAGCTCCGGTGAACCGCCCGCAGGCACGACTGCGGCAACTCCACTGGAGCCGCAGACCACCGGACCCTCCGCAGGCACCACTGCGGCAGCTCCACCGGAGCCGCTGGACCAGCATGCGGGGCAGCGAAACTGCCGTCCACCTAGGGCATTCAAACCGCTAGCGCCGGTCCTGCCCACAGCGAGTGTCCTTTAAACCTTCTGAGCCTTCATTGTTCTTCAGGGAGCTTCTCCGAGCCCTTGCAGGCTCTGGCCCCTTCTGCTCCCATCAGTCCTGTAGGCTGGTCGGTGACCGAGCTGGTGCGTTGGTGCTAGCGGTTCTGGCTTGTGGCTTTAGTAAGTGGAAGCTGAGCCAGGTGTCATCCTGAGCCATCTCCTCCTTCCTGCTGGGACCAGTCCAGACCGTTGCCCACTGGGAAGCACTGAATCAAAGACACTCATCCAGCCAACACTGTGTTACAACCAGATCACACCAGGGTTGTCTCTCCAGTCTTCCCTGGTGCCGCAGCCGCAAGGCTGGTAGCCCCACTGCTCCACACCAAGGAAGCCTGGTTAGGTTTTCTTGTGGGGAATCTGTCACTTAGTTGCGTGGGGAGTTTCTGCTGATCAGCATCCCAAGGGTTTCCACCTCAGGGCACGTGGCCTGCAAGAGAAAATGTCTGTGCGTTGCTGCTGCCGTGTGATGGTGCTGCAGTTGCGTGTTTGGGCCATCCCCTTGTTCCATGCAGAGCGACGCTGCTGCCAGGCTACGGCAATGCACTGGGCCAATACATGGCAACACTGCACGTGAATTCAGAGCTCCTGTGTGCCCAGCCAGCAGAGTTCAGGTGTGTCCTGACAATCCCAGGACAGGCATCACACCCCACGCCCAGCAGCCCCCTCTGACCAAGGGGAGGGAGACTGGTCATCCTAGATGGCCACATCCATCAGCCTGTGACGAACTGGGACTGTTCTTAATGTTTGCTCTGAACACTGTGTTGGTGCCTCAGTGTCCCCTATGCAGTTCTTAAGTATCTAGGTGGTGGGATAAGGGTGTGTGATTGCTGCAGAGGAAGGGGCCAGTGCCCCTAAATGCCGGGCACTCTGTCTCCTAGCAACTGATGGCCTGGGCCCCTCCCCTGCAAAGGTGCCAGCTGAAGGTGTTGGAGACAAAGGGATCAGGTGACCTCCTGGCCTGGGAAAGGAGCTGAGCAGAGAGGAGGGGCTGGAGGGGGGTTAGTCTGGAGCTGGCTGGGGACTAGGAGTGAAGGGCAGACCTAGAGGTCTGGCTCACTGCCCCCCAGAATGGACCCGGCCGAGGGGTCCGGTTTGCTGTATCTACAAGCTCTGTTTTAGACTCTGTTCCTGTCATCGAATAAACCTCTGTTTTGCTGGCTGAGAGTCACGTCTGACTGCAAAGTGGGGGTGCAGAACCCTGTGGCTTCCCCAGGACCCCGCCTGGGTGGACTCGCTGTGGGAAGCGCACGGAGGGGCAGAGGATGCTGAATGCTCCAAGGAGAGACCCAGGAGGTGAAGGCGTGTGAGCTTCTTGCCCTGAACAAGTCTGCTCCAAGGGAGAGGAGGCTCCCCAAAGTCCTGCCTGGCTTAGTGGGGAGCAGTTCCAGAGCATTGCCCGGGGACTCCGTGACACAGCCAAAGAGTGTCCTCCCCTCTGCTCCAAAGTACCCGGGCCCAGGATGATAAGGAAATGGGATCAGGCCGGGGAGTGGTGCCATGGAGAGCAGACAGCAGGACCAGGGGAAGGGATATTTTCAGGGGCAACTCAGCACTTGGCCTCCATGTTAAAGGGTCTCCTGCATCTAATGCTCTGCATCCTGTACACATCCAGCCAGGGCCCTTCGCAAGAACTGCACCACACACCCCTGCAGCTGGGGGAGGGGGTGGATCAGGGGTTGATCCCAGTACACGATGCCCATCACACTGACTTGGACCCAGCTTGGCTCAGTGGACACATCTTATTACCCTCTGCTGGCTGGCGGGTGCCCCACGCACAAGGGAGCTAACGGGTCTCAGACCAGCTCCTCGGGGGCAGGTGGCTGCATCACAGAAAACTCCTGCTGGCTTTGGGAATATTGTCAGGTGCTCAGTTCGGGGATAAACACATTAGAGATATGAAGGCAGATGGGACAAGAAGCAGACAGCTGCTGCTAACTGACCTCCTTAGTGGCATCTCAGCAGAGAGACCAGGGAACGAAATGTCTCCTGGAGAATGAGCTCAGATCTGCCCATCGGATGCAGTTGCTGATGCAGGCTGGGCAGCGGGGAAGCTGGCACCACCGCTGCAGGCACTGTTTGTTCTGGGGCTAAGCAGCAGTCTGCCAGGGCTTGTCAGGCTGGCATTGCGTGGACGCCACAGAGCGGGCGTGCTGGAACACTCGTCTCCTTCTCACGAAGGCTGTTTGTTTGGCTGGGCTCGTGTTTACGCAGGCAGTAAATATAAAGGTGGGTACCTCCGAAGATAGATAACCCCGGACGAGGCAATCCATCCACTCCGCCCTGAGCCCGGCCTGCGCGATTCGTCAAAAGGTACATGTGGGGGTGAAGCGGAGGAAGGAATTGGCAGCACGTACAGGCCTGGAACACGGCGAGCCAGTGCCAGAGGACAATGGAGTGTGATATTGGCCGGCTTGCGGTGACAATGAGCAGCAAAAACACAGCACAGAGCTTTTCTATCCTATTTTAGCCCATCATCATCTAACGAAGATAAAGCTTTTCAATTCTTTCACCCTCCCTCAGGCAGGGGGAGAGCGCGAGCTGGTGCGAGCATCACTAGGATGGTTTATTGGATATGTTCACCTGCAGAGGGCGGAATCCAGGCAGCCTCAGCCGGGTTAGAAAGACAGGTTGGAAGGAGGCTGCTGGTTGCAATGTTCTTTCGTGCGCTTGGAGATGAGAGCGACATGCGCGGTGGTACCGAGCAGATCTTAGCCCACTGCAGGAGCTTCCCTAGCCTTACCCTATGGCTTGGCTGTTCCACTAACCCCCTTCCGGCCATGGCGCTGATCCCTTCTTTGCAGCTCGGCTGGTGCAAGAGCAGCAGAAACTCAGCTTCCAGCCCTGCCTGCTGCAGCTCCCGGCTGGGGACGGTTAAGTAACCTTACAGCCCTGCCTGCCAGTTTCCCTGGCACTGCAACGGGCCTCACTCTTGCAGCTGCATGATGGCTTCAAGGCGGTGGCCAGCAGTGCCGGTCTCCAGAAAAGCTGCCGCGCCCCGTCTCTCTTGGCTTCTCTTGTTAATGGCATCATTTCCAAAGAGGCCAGGCTTGGATCCAGGGCAAGGCAGTGCCCTTTGTGCTCCGGGGGGTTGGGAAATTCCATCCTGGGCTGGGTTTTAAGAGATGTCAGCCTGCACCAGCCCCCATTGTTCTGAAGCAGGATGGTGGGTGGGGGATTCTTCATTGTTTTCAGGGGGGTGGGGGTGGGGGGGATTCTTTGTTACTCTCAGCTGGGCCTGCTGGGGGCTCAGGTTTTGTGACAATCAGGATCTTAGTATGCACTGCAGCGTTATCAGAGGGAACACTCCACGCTGCGGTGGAGGGGAATGCATCCTCTCTCTAGTGGTCTCCACTGACCTATGCCCCAGGTCAGCCCAGTTACCCATAATGAGCCAGGCAGGCTGAAGGGGGGCTGCAGCCCACCCAGGGAGCTCGTAGCCTGATAGATTCCCCATGCTGGGCTGATACGGTTACTGGAGAGCCCTGGGGCCTGTCCACACACGCAGCCATCCATCATTGCAAAGCCTTGCTCGGCTGGCTGCGTGGGGGGGCTGCTCAGCAAGAATATGATTAGAAGCCATTGAGCAGCCGGGGGCTGCATATCGTCCCTGGAGTCCGTATTCAGGGAGATGGCAGGTGCAATCCAGGCCGTCTCCAGCAGGGCACTTCCACCCCACAAACTACACTCATGGCTTTGGGAACATTAAAAGTACCGGATCTTTAAAACCCCTTTCTTCTCCGGCCCTGCAAGGGGAATTCCATTGAATCACGCTCAGTTCCTGTTCAAAAAGAGAGCCGGCCTTCCGGCGAGACACATGAGTTTTTCAGATCCACACTCTCTGCTACACCTTGTTTTGGTACAGCAGGGGGAGGGCTCAGCTATGCTGCAGTTCCCTGAGTCGCAGCTCGGCACCTGCCGTGGCAGAGGCTAGACCAGTCTAGAGGCTGCTCTAGTCTATCCCAGTCATGTGGTCCATAGGCATACTGGGGATAGCCAGTCAGGGCATGCACTGGACACCCCACTAAACTCAAGATGGGCTGATACAGGAACCAGAGGGGCCATCTCTGCAGACGCTAAGTGCTCCCTTACTCAGCTGGCTTGTGAGCTGCTGGGATGGAGTTAATGGGGCTGGAAGCACCTGAGAAGCCGGGCCTAAAACATGACATGGGAGCTAGTGGGACACGCTGATAGCTGCCTAGCAAATTCCTCTGCCTGCTCTGTGGCGAAAGGAACCCAACTTTCTTCTGGCCCTGGTTCCTACCCTGCACTGGTTAAACGCTCGAGGCCTAGGATAATGTACCAGGGAGCCGGGGGTGAAGCTCCGAGCAGTACAGTCTTTGCAATGCAATGCAATGAAGCTGGAGTCCTTTAATCTCCCTCCTCTCCATCCCTCCCCTCTGAATGGACCAAGAGCCTCTTTGGAGACCTGGATTTTGTTTCCGTGTCTTTGTGGCTCAAGTGCTTGCCCCGCAGTTTCCCCTCCGCAGCACACCTGTGCATGCGCATGCTTGCACACACCTCTCGTCCACCCACAGGCTTTGCATTCTAGCTTCATTGGTTCATCTCGCTTCGTTTGTTTCCGCGTCCGCGGCTCGGCAGATGGCTCGGCAGATGTACTCTGAGGAGGTGCCTGGCCAATGACTTCCCAGCTCACCCTTTTACATTCTCCATTGCCTGGTGCAGGTGGAATTTTATTTAGATCTTTGTTTTTGTGTGTTCTGGTTTGATGGGGGTCTGACATCCATCAGTCAGAGCAGCCCATCTGGCCTGTAGCACAGCTCCAAGGGCCAATGGTTACTGACGGTAACACGTCTTGCTGCAGCTTTCCAAAAGTGGCAGGAGCTGTCAGGGAAAAGCTCCCAGGAAGTGCAAGAGCTAAACACACCCAGTGAGGGTGATGCAGCAGTGGAGGGCCAGGCTCAGATGATCTCGGGTGGCCACATGCTCCTGCTCCTGCCAGATTCTTGAGCAGGTTCCTCCTGCAAAGTGCTGGGTGCCCTCAGCACCAAAGCCAGCCCATCTCTGCGCTGTCGCAGAGGAAACCATCTGTAGGCACCAGGGGACTTCAGCCTCCATGTCCCGTGGAGCCCTGGCCCCTCTGGCAATCTCAGTTCCTCTAACACAGATGCCTGACGACTGGAATGAGACAATTCTGTCCTCACGGGCTGT
Organism: Chelonoidis abingdonii; assembly: GCF_003597395.2. Classification (NCBI taxonomy): domain Eukaryota; kingdom Metazoa; phylum Chordata; order Testudines; family Testudinidae; genus Chelonoidis; species Chelonoidis abingdonii. The sequence continues at coordinate 29,639,676 of NC_133781.1, forward strand.
GAATCAGCAACTGGTTGGGAACAAAATTTGGGCCCCAACCAGCCTGGCCTGGCTTGAGACCAGTGACCTTTGGACTGAATGGCTTCATCTTCCTATTTTCAGCCCCCAACATCATTGGTTCCCTCGAAGACCCTGGTGTGTTTCTGCAGGGCTCTCGTTATCACTAACAGCTGGTGTTATGGTAGCATTCAGAGGCCAGGACCCCGTTGTGCTAGGCTAGGAACAAACCTATAACAAAGGCCTGGTGCTTGCCCCAAGGAACTTACGGTCTAAGTGTGAGATTCTCCACAACGAGGATACAACAGATAGCGAGCTGGGGGCAGGCACAGGGAAACCACAAGACTAAGCTGGCCGGCATGAGACAGCGGCACAGCTGCTGCTGCTGGGCATGCTGTAGTTTTAAAAAGGGATCTGAGGAGGCCAGTGGGGTGACTTTGTGGGTATTTCCAATGAGCTCCTTCCTTGCATAACAGACCCTGGGAAAAGTGTATAGCGGACAGGCCAGGCTGGTATCATTCAACTCTCCTGACGGCTCCTATTCAGTGGCTGTCATGGAATCATAGAATCATAGGACTGGAAAGGACCTCGAGAGGTGTCCTAGTCCCTTCCTCTGCACTCAAGGCAGGACTAAGTATTATGTTGTCCTCTGGAATGTAATTCAATTGCACAATCCATTGGGTTCAAGAAGACCAAGAATCCTCTTTTACATTTCTCCTAAAGGGTTCCCTGCCTGTGCTCGACTGGCAGGGCTTTTCTGACCAGGACAGAAGTTGCTCACACCAGCCACTCTCCTGCTGCGCTTTGTTAAAGAGCTCTGGCCACATCTAGCAGGGCGGATTTGCTGAGCAGACGTGCACGGCAGACGCTGGAGCCGTGAAGCAGAAATGTAAAACAGATCTGTTCCTGTGACTGGCCAACAATGTTAGCCCAGATGAGTGAACTTGGAGACAAGTTTCTCCTCTCTTGTTTCCTGACGTGAACTCCAGGCAGCGGGACCCAGCCCTGGAAATGGAGCTGAACCACAGCTGGAATTCCGATTTCCCCAAGCTGTTTCTCTCCCTTTGCCCTCCACATCAATAACAAGAGTTTACACAAATAACTTCTCTGTACTTTGTTATAGCCTCATGCATTCAGCCTGCATGCTGGCTATTCAATGAGAATCCACCCTGTTGCCCCTTACGGTAGATGTGGTAAACTCCATGCCATGGATAAAAGGCAAATCAGGTGCATTTAAATGGCACACCTGATGCTGGCTGCTGCCTGCTGAAAGCAGGAATCAAGGCATTTTCAGCTTTCAGCCTCCCACTTTGTATCCCCTTTGTTCAGTTCTGGTTATGCCTTGCACACGCTGCACCCATTCAGCAGGCCCAAGTCCGTCTCTTTGAACGGTCTGAGGCTTCATCCATTGCTTATTTTTAAAGTAGGTCCTGCAAGAAAATCATCTCCTAGCACTATGCAGTCTTCTGCAAATAAGCTTGATAGGCCCAGTTCTCTGTCTTCCCCCAGCCAATACAGAGAAGTCCATTGTATCTACCCAGGTCTCTGTAGAAAACCTGAGCACTCTCAAATCTATGTCCCCATTGAGGTAGGTCACAATCATGTTCCCCATTTTACAGCTCGGGAGCCAGGCCACACGGAGATTCAGTGACACAGAGCCAAGCTCAGAACAGAGGCCATGGCTCCTACCTCTTAGGCCAGCATGTTCCCCACAAGCCCAGCCTTCCCTTGTTGTAGCCAGAACCCCTGGAGCGGCCCAGCTGTTGAAGGAGAGTGGAGCACAAGGGGAGTGACCTGAGCAGCCAGCCAGGAGATGCCGTTGTAAATTCCGTTCCAAAATAAGAAAATGATCTAGGTGAGCGAGACTCGGCAACAGAGAGCAAAAAGCAAGAGCCCCTGATAGCAAACATTTAACTAGACTGCTGCTGTTGTCCTACTTTTCCCTGTTTCTTTTGTGTGTGTGACTCTGATTTGCTAGCGGTAACTGAACCATTCTCCCCCTTCCCGACACACACACAATGACTTCCCCATTCTCTGGTGAGCTCTGGGCTTTGTTCCTGCTTTAACTGCCTGCCTCACTCTTATGCTTAAAGGGACACCGCTCTATTGATTTGGGGCTGGAAGCGGGCAGTGTGTGGATCACAGCGTATTTAATGCCATGTTGGAGTCACGGCATTAGCGCCTCTGTGGTCTCCGGCAATTTAACCATGTGGAAAATTCATAAACCTCAGGAGGGAGTGAGATGGTAGGTGGGTGTCTTCTTCCTTCTCATAATCTCCAAGAAGCAACAGGCCCTTTAAAGTTTAGCTTTGCCAGGCTCCCTGTAGCTCTGGCATGTTCAGAGCACAGCTGACCTCTAAATGCACAGGCAAGAACAAAGCGAATTGCAAGGGGAAAGTCAGCAACAAGCCTGCCATCCACAGGAGCTACAGACCGTCTGGTTCTCGCCAGGGACAGGAGAAGAACTGAGCACGCTCACCAATTATTATTGGTCAGGGGCCAGGTTCTCGGCAGGTGTAAAATGGTGTAACTCCATGGACATCAGCTGATATTATCCTAGCAACCTGACATCGAAAAAGCAGTGTCAGTTTATACCAGCCAAGGATGTGGCCCTATGAATGTGGGTATTTTGGTGTGTCACCACCACTGTCATCGCTGGCTATGTTATCTGTGTGTTCAAACTGCACCCGTCATAATGTACTTCTAGACTCCCCACAGCAACGAAGGCAAGTCCCCGAAAGGACCAGAGATGGTGTCTACTAACCAACGGGACAGTAAATGGTGGGCCAGTCTCACTAGTGCAGGTATTTCCCAGGTCCCTAATGAAAGACCAAAGCAGTGTCTCTGAAAATCTCCAGGTTCCTGGAGAAGGAGAAGCTAATTCCCCTGTCCCACGTATCTTTCCCTCTGAGGATTCTTACCAGACAGTCTGGAGTTGGCTGTGTCCCTGGTGTGGCTGAAGGTTTCCCTCTTTCCTGGTCCCCCACAATCCCATCCCAAACTTTCAGTTTCTTGCAGCCTGCTGAGACTGGCACAATTCATCACACTTGGTGCCGCACCCACGCTCCGCTGGGAAAGCTGTTTTCAGTGAGGCCTGACTGAGATCCCGGTGCCAAGAGGGCAGCAGAGGAAGAATGAGGTTTTCCCCAAACACTGGCACTGATTTTCTTCTTCTTTTCTTTTCTTTTTTTTTTTACATGCCGGCTGTGATTTTCCTAGTGGAAAATGGCGGCTGGTGTGTTTCATGTCCATGATGACAGTGAGAGAGAAACCACTTAGTGTGAACACAGCCTGATAATGGAGTATCCAGGCATTAAATGGCTTATCTGGTAGAGTGACACTTCAGATTAAACCCTCGGCATCCAAGCCTCTCTGAGCTCCTCCAAATGGTTAAAAAAGTCATTGCAGGGCCAGAATCTGATCTCAGCTAAGCTACAGCCACTCCGCTGACTTCAATGAAGTTTCTCTGGATTTATGCTGTTGTCACGCAGCTCAGAATCCAGCCCTGAGCCTGGCCCTATTTCAAAATTATATTCAAGTTCTTCAAACAGCTTCTGATGCCTCAGAGAAAACTTTGAACAGTGTTTATTCGCCTTTTATCATGTAAAGGGCTGGCTTGTGGTCCACATGTGACACTTGTGTTTGCACAGGAGAATGGAATTGAGCCCATTTCTCTATATTCCTCTTCCCCCATGCCCCCAATTCGTTCTCACTTTCAGAACATTTGCGTGAAAACAGGATCTTTGTTCCTTTGGATTTCATCTGCTCCAGGTGCTGTTCCCCATCTACCGACAGAAAATAGGAGAAAAGGCAGGGGACTGATCTAGCTGCGGAATGGTTTAGTCTGGGGGTTTTTCCAAAGTCCTCTGCGAAGCTGCTTCTTAAGATTCTTGCTGATGAATGATAGGGCATCTGCCTTGACATTAGGAATGAATTGATCTGCTGTTCATCAGCCTTGCTTAGTAGGACAGTTTTCTCTTTAAAAAAAGAGAAGAAAAGAAAAGAAAATATCAAGCGATTGTGAATAGTTTTCAGTCCCTGATAATAATAAACGCATTCAGCAAATTGCACTCGCTTTGGAGCAGCTAATCTTGATGTAAAGCCTTTCTTCTCTGCATCAGAGGGGGGAAAACATAGTAAACAGGGGAGAAAATCAATTTCTAATGCACTTTTTTCATTGAATGGGGAATCTCAATCCAAACCTGTCCTCTCATGTCTTCTATTAACTGTCAATTTCCCACCTCACCTGCCTCATGTTAGTTTCCAGCACCAACTCATTTACGCAGTAAAAAAGGGCCCCCAATTTTGTAGGGACATAGCAATGACTGCATGGAAATATCTATGCCTTGATGTATTCTGCTTTTCTGCTATGCTGTCTCGAGCTGAAGTGGTAGTGAGTGTCTGAATATGGCAGCTTCGTAGCTGTGCCCAAGGGGAGGAAAGCAATTAGCAACGGGGGAAGGCTCCATTTGTGTGCTGTGCACCCACCCTTTGAAAATCAGGGCCCTTTAAAGTGTTTCAGGTTGGACACCCGAAAATTGAAGCATTCAAAATCATTAGCCACTTTGGAAAATCGTAAGCCAGAATGGCTAGGCAGATGGGGGCCAAAATTATTATAAGATGGTGGGAATTTTCAATCCTATTTTAGCACATCGTCATCCAATGTTTTAAAAAGTCACTGTGTTCATAGGACCTACACAAACACAGAGGTTGGTTCTCTTGGCTCCCCCTGCTGGCTGGCAGCAGTCAAACACTGTTCCCAGAGCGGGGCTAATACATGGACCTACTAATCTGGAAGTAAACAGAATGGAGCCATGTTAGTTTGAAATTGCAATAATAAGCGAAACAATCAGTGTTTGGCTCCCGGGGAGGAAAAGACCACATCTTTTGGGAAAGGACCCCATTGTGCAAGGTGCTGTACAAACACAGAATACAAAGATGGTCCCTCCTCCAAAGAGCTATCAGTCTAAGTCAGTGGTTCTCAACCTATCTGTGGGCTACATATGCAGCTCCCTATGTGTTATGTGGGCCACATTCACATAGAATACATATATATACTACCTGTATGGCCCTGAGGATGTCACATGGGCAGCAGCTGTGTGCTGATTGGGTACCCAGCGGCCCATGGGCTGTGAGTTGGGAACCACGGATCTAAGTAAATCTTATGGTTGTCTGGGCTAAAAGTGACCCTCACTTGACTCTGTAGCCATTGCTAGGTGAAGCCCACTCCCCTTCTGAGGCATTTCCTGTCCTTTTAAGAGAGGGTAGGGCCAGGATCCTTCTAGTCCACCGTGTCCCCTGTCCCTTCATGCCCATGCCCCATGCCATTTTGTGCAGCCACCACCAGGTTCTCACTGAGGGACCGAAGCCAGCTCCTCCCCAATTCAGATTGCAAGATTCGCTCTATGCATGGCCCCTCTCTCCCATCAGAGTAAGAAGCCTCGGGTCTGCCCGAACACTGTTTTGGACCTGATCCTGCCATTCTTCCTCAAGCAAACCCTGGCAGTGAGCCCAGGCAAGGTCTGCAGCAGTGACTGGCAGGACAGAAAGCATTGTATTTTGTCCTCAGCTGCACCAGCCAAGACACAAGTGGCTTGCGATGGCAGAACAGAATTTGGCCCTAAGCGTTTATATTCTAGTTTAAGAGGATTCTAATGATAGTAGATTCCGCTGATGGAAAGATAACTTTACTCGTATAGCGTTTATATAGAAAGACATGGAATTAGCATCGTATGGGTGTGAGTCATATATATGTGTATATTTATACAATAATACAGAAGAATGTTCAATATCCTCAAGGCAATATTAATGCGAAGATAAGCAACAATTTCCCCTTCTGCGTAATGGCTCTCTCCCTCCCCCAGAAAAAACTGGTTTGCAGCTACATTAAGGAGAATATAATTATGCATAATAAAAATGCGTCTGCCCTTGTGTATGTAAACACAGATTTGACTGAGTACCCTTCTGCAAACAGCCCTTCTGGCTTGCGCAGCTCTGCAATAAGCCATGTTAAACATATGGCTGGTTTCCAAGGAGTGAGGGTGACTCTTAACTCAGGGTGGCTGGAAGCAGAAGGGTTGGGAGGTTGGAACAAATCTCGCTGACGAACGGGACCCGGAGCAGATGATCTTTGGCTGCTAGTTAACATTTACTCAGACCTATGAAAAGGGAGGGGGGAAAACACTGATTTGGTTTCTTTATTTCCCCTCTCTTTAAAAATGCTTTTGGTGCTGCTGCCACCGATAAGATGATATTATCTAATCACCAGGGTGACACACACACGGCTCACTTGCTGTTCATGCAACTCTTTAAACTGACTGGTGCAAATAAAGTCTCATGAGGTGGCAGGAGCTCTGATTTACCACCCCCACCCACACACTCTCTCTCTCACTCTGACTGGCTATCTGATGGTTAGGGTTAGCCCCTGCTTTAAGGAATACATTCCCTCTCCCTGGCTGGCTTTTCCAGTAGGCTCAGTGCCCAAGACTAGTTGAATTTCACTCCTTTTAGCTCCTTAAAACACGCTCCTGTTTGGAAGACATAGAGACACAGTAACGACTTGGCTCTGCTCTGCACCAGCGGCTCTCAGGTGGCGGATGGTCTGGGTAGAGCCAACTGATCATATGGGGTGATACCTCCTCCTCAGTTCTAGCTGCCATTGCAAGAAGCTGAACGTGAATTAAATGCTTTGCTAATATTTCATTTGCTCTCTTTGTGTTCCATGTACAGAGCATAGCACAATGGGGTCCTGGCCCACGGCTGCGCTCCCAGGCGGTACAGTAATGCAAATTTATTATTATTATTTATTATTATAGCCAATTGCTGGTGGCGTTATGTCACAGTGAATGGGATGGGAGGCAGGGCCTGTGCCCTCATGAATGGGAGAGTAGGCAAGGCCTGCACTATAATGAATGGGAGTGGAGGCTGTTCCTTTTCTATCTTTAATGGGAGAGGAGGCGGGACCTACGCCATTGTGAATGGGAGAGGAGGCAGGGCCTGCACTATAATGAATGGGAGGGGAGGCGGGGCCTCTGCCACTGTGAATGGGAGAGGAGGCAGGACCTATGCCATCAAGAATGGGAGTGGACGTGGGACCTATGCCGTTGTGAATGGGAGAGGAGGTGGGGCCTGCACCATAATGAATGAGAGAGGAGGCGGGTCCTGCACTATAATGAATGGGAGAGGAGGCTGGACCTACACTATCTTGAATGGAAGAGGACGTGGGACGTTCGCCATTGTGAATGGGAGAGGAGGCAGGGCCTGCACTATAATGAATGGGAGGCGAGGCGGTACCTGTGCCACCGTGAATGGGAGGGAAGTTAGGGCCTGCGCCATCATGAATGGGAGAGCAGAAGAGCAGGGGAGTTGCCCAGAAGGAGATGCTGGCTCTATGAGAACACTTGCGACTCCTGCCCTGCTTCGTCAGAGTGACTTCCTGTCTGATAGTTAATTATTCATTTCCTAATGAGATGTAAGGCCTGCTTGCATGTTTTTGCTGGCAATTTCCACTCCCTGGTAATTAGAATCTCTCTTTCTGTTATGCTGGAGTTTGTTCCTTTAAGGTACCAGCAGGTTGCGCTTAAAACTAATCAAGGAGGTGAATCTCCAGAGTGGATGTCAAGCCCTTGTTTTCATTTCTGCTCTGCTTTCCAGTCACCTAGGGATGCTCCTGCATCAAGTCACAGGGAAGGCTCTTAATATTCCACAGCAATCCCACCACTCACTTCACAGGCGCTGCCCACTGCAATACCTGAAATCACAGCCCTGCATGTAAAGCTGTGAGTGAGACAAATCCACAGAGCACTCGCTCTCAGGGGTGGGAGCTGCGGCTGCTCTGCTGGATCATGTTACGGCCCCACAGTCACAGAGCTAGCTGCAGGAGTAAAGAGTGGCCTCCAAAGCCTAGTATGAAAGTGCTAGTATGGATTAGCTAATGTGGCTGTGCTTCCCAGGGGCGGCTCCAGGCACTAGCACCCCAAGCGCGTGCCTGGGGTGGCAAGCCACGGGGGGCGCTCTGCCTGTCGCCACGAGGGTGACAGGCAGGTTGCCTTCAGCGGCATGCCTGCGGAGGGTCCGCTGGTCCCACAGCTTTGGTGGACCTCCCACAGGCGCGCCGCCGAATCCGCAGGACCAGGGACCTCCCGCAGGCTGCCACCGAAGGCAGCCTGCCTGCCATGTTTGGAGCGGCAAAATACCTAGATGCATCCCTGGTGCTTCCACTGCCCTCTACTGGTTGGAATCAGAACTGTTCACATGTGTCATGAGCTCTATACTGCTAACAGCTAAGAGAGTTTGAGCTTTTCAGGTTGAAATCAACACCCTTGTATTTCAGCTGCAAGGACAACACATTGCAGCCACCCAGCCTGGGAGGGACAATGGACAAAAAGTCACACTCTGCCAACCAAGGGCAAATGGACAAAAAACACAGTCTTGGCCACAGCTAGCGTCTGGGCTCCAGTGCCCGCCACTTCCCATTCCCTGAGTCAGCCTTTCAGGAGCTCAGGCCAAGATTCACCGTGTTATTACCAAAGTGCCTCCTGCTTTCACTAGCAGGACCTTGCTGAGCAAATTTAGATTCCGCGACTCGCTACATATTTATCATCATCACCATGAAAGACATTCAGGGGTGACCAGGAGTGCTGGAAGGCATCCAGAAAGCTACTAACAAACTTAAAGTCAGCAATACGTTTAGCGCAGCAAGTCAGAATGACACCCGCATTCCCTATGCAGCCCTGTGGCGCTCAGCCCCCTAGGATGCCGGCTCCATGCAGAGCAGCGCTTAGTGTTCCCAGGAACATGCAGTGTTCTGCACATGCAGCTGCCTTGGAAAGTATACACCTGGACCCCAGCCTACCAGTGGCTGAGCATCCTCTGCTCCTGTTGATTCTAGCGGGAGTGGAGAGCGCTCAGCACTGCGCAGGACAAGGCCCTGTGTGAGGCTGATATTCCCAGACTGCCTAGGGCAGCGGAATAGTAACAACCCCTAGCACAGAAGCAGAGCTTTACAAATGTTAATTTGCCCTCCCCGCTTCTTGTGAGTTGGGTAAAGTTTTGCAACAAATGTGAAGCCATTGAGGCCGCTAAGCACTTTGCCATGATAGAACACATAGCCTCCTGCTCCTAAAGCACAGGTGCCTGCCATTTGAGTGATAGCAGACTCTCCACTAGCTTTTTAGCAGTATAGGGCCTGTGACACACAGTTGAGCAGTTCAGAGTCCAGCCACTTGAGTGAAGTGGCACTTTTACCCACCTGCATTCTTAGCACTGTTATGCTGAGAGGTACCAATGACTGCTTGTATCACAAACCTCTTGAGCCTCGGTATGAATGCAGCCTGCAATTTACATACCTATCAGCATAAGTTCATCACAAGCCTCCATCTAAGACAAAAGGGGTTGGAAACCCATCCCTGAGTTTCTGGACTGTGTCATCAGAGGGGTTTTGCTGAGTAGTGGTGTATTTTTTTATATGGAGATATACCTATCTCATAGAACTGGAAGGGAGCTTGAAGGTCATTGAGTGCAGTCCCCTTCACAGCAGGAGCAAGGACTGTCCCTATGTGGCTCCCTCAGGATTAGGCTCACAACCCTGGATTTAGCAGGCCAATGCTCAAACCACTGAGCTATCCCTCCCCTGCAAGCCCAAGTCAGTTGGCCCAGGCTTGGAGACTGGCTGCTGTGGGGTTTTTATTGCAGGGTAGACATGCCTTTGGGCGCATTGCAAGGAAGCTGGCTGCAGCCAGTCACTGATTCCCCATGAGGTGTTGGCAACCCCTTTTCGGTTCCTTTTCCCCAGCCACCCCCATTAGGTTTATTCCCATGTGGCTGTCCTATGCGTGGGATCCACAAAGGACCAGCCTCCATGCGCCAGCCAGCAGCTGGGGAGAGAAAGAGGGGGCTTAGGAAGGAGGAAGGAATTCTCCCACGTCTCTGGATCTCTCTCATTACTGGGGATGGGGAGAGGAGAGGAGAGCAGTCAGTCAGCCAAACCCTTCCAGGAGCATGGGAACGGCTGCTGCGGCAACTTGAAAGCGCGTCTGGAGGAGAGCGGGAGTCCCAGCATGCAGCGAGGTTAAACGCTCTGTGATTTTGGCATCTCCTTTCTCAAGCAGAACCAAATCGACTTTTCATATCAAACCGGTAGCCCGAGGGTGAATTAAAGATGCTAATTTAATTTCATTAGCTAGAAGGCGCCACGGAGGAGGGGAGGAAATGCATTTGATGTGTTTTAAACACTTCAGTTTCAGGTTTTTTTATTTTTTTTAATTTAATGCCGGTCATAAAAGAACCTGTCTTGGAGGAGCTAAAGCCACATGAATTATTTGTGTTGATTTATACACCCACTCTGACTTGAAATAATATTAATAAAGAGAAAGCAACTCCTTCCTGGGGGAGAATGGGAAAGTGCTCCCAAGTCTGTCTTTCTTGTACCCTCTGGCCCCTATCACTGGGCTGTGAACTGGGCCTATTTACATTCACACCCATTTCAAAGGCTCTTTAAGCTGCCAGAGGGCTGGAAAGGAATGTCTCTAAAGAAGAGAGTCAGACCCCTGGCTAGCAATTGCTATTTTAACTTCCCAGCCAAGGTTCTCTGTGGGCCCCGTCTCACTGATTTGAAAGAATTTACCCTCCCAACCCCCCTGCCAGGGAAGGATGCCTTAGCCTCATTTTACACAGGGGGCAACTGAGGCAGGGGGTAGCTGAAGTAACCTTGCCGCCCCTTGTCAGTATGGCTCTGCCTTGGTGTGGGACATCGCCTCCAGGAGCTACAGGGGAGCTCAGTCTCTCGGCCCCAGTGGTCCTTGGCCTCTCTGCCCAGCGTGGCAGCGAAGAAGGAGGGGATAGTAGTGCAGGTTCCATGCCATGAACATTGACATCCATCACACCGGGGGATGTGCATCAGCTAAGCTAGGGAGGCCAGACAGCAAGTGGGAAAAATTGGGATGGGAGTGGGGAGTAATAGGTGCCTATATAAGAGAGAAACCCAAAAATCAGGACTGTCCCTATAAAATCAGGACATCTGGTCACCCTAAGCTAAGCATCAGGGCTGGGAACGAGGCTGAGAACCATCAACCACAGCACAGGGCCACTCAATGGGATGCCTCCAGTGACCCGGCCAAACCCTTCACCCACCCACCCAGTTGGGCCCTGCCTTGTGATCGGGATCCAGATTTCCCAGCTCTGCTCAGACACGACATTGACCAGCTTTTGTCTGCTCAGACTTGTGCAGAACAGCATTACCGACGAGCTAGAGAAGCCGGCTGACACCAGTAGTCTCTGCCATCCCAGCTCAGATACGGTGGGAAGCGTCACCGCCACCCCTTCTTGCCCTCCCTTCTCCCCAGGGACATGCAGCAAGAGCACTAACTCCTGAAAAGTTTCTCTCTGCCTTGTCATCTCGTGTTCACATCCACATTACAGGCCCCCCAGAGGGACCTCTCGGCCGTGGTTGTTTGGAAATAAATGCCATGCAGCCAAGAGAAGCTTTCCTCTGCCTAACTGCATAGATCAGCATGTGACCTGAGGCCACACCTTGGCTCAGTGGGCTGGGCTGGGCTGGGCTAGGCTGGAGGGGCAGCCCACTGCAGGCAGCTGCGGGATAATCTGCAGGAGGCAGCAAGCCAAGGAAGAGAGAGAGGAGACAGGCAGGATGCGCGTGCTGAGATGAAGAAGCAGCTGCTCCGCTGGCGGCTGGGCCTAATAGTAGCAATCCCTTTTCTGGCTGTAATTCTGAAATGACAGGGTTGATTTCCATTTGGTGGCCAGGGTTATAACACAGGGCCCTCTTGCCACGTTCGCGGCTGAACAGCCTGCCTTCAAGGCTAGCAGCCTCTGATGGGGGTGGTTACTTTTCACGTCCAAGAGCCTGAAAATCACCCAGGCCGACATTTTAACAAAGGGCCACAATCGCCGGGGAGGAGGGACGCACATAGTGCGAGCTTTCAGTGCCGCCACAGCAACCCCTTAATGGCTTGGCTTAAAAGCTCAGCTGTCTTCAGCAATCGTGACTGGGCAGAAATTGGCACCTTCCCTACCACATCATCAGGGACAGGCCTGAGCTGCCCAGTTTGCATGCAGATTGGACCTGCCACAAAGCTGGGCTGGGGTGGCACCTCTGAAATCAGTGGGTTCTGACCCTCTGCCTGCAGAAAGGATTAACCTTTGAGGACCTTTGACCCATGCCATGTGACTGGAGGAGACATAAAGACTAGTGTCTGACCAACACTCGTGTGTGACATGCCTTTTATCACAGGAGTGTGTGTATGTGTGCATGTGTAAAAGAACCCCAACCCACAACCAGGAGACATACCCTGATGCCAGTAGCTACTGTTACAGTAAGGAGTGGATTGGTTGTGGCACCTTGAGCCCATTAGCAAGGCCAATTACAATAACCTTTAGGTGTGTTATAGCAACGTGCATGGAACTTGGAGGAGAAGCACAGGCTGGAGAAGGGAAAAGTGTGGAGGAAGCACTGAGAAGTCAGTCTGTGTGCATGTGGCTGGAATGCTCACTGCAATTGCAGCACCTCTGTAAATAGTTCTCTTAGTAAAGAGCCAATCTGATTTAGTTTCACAAGCATGGCCTCCTTTCATATTATGACCCAACATGTGATATGTGAAACCTGTATGGCTGAGACATGCTGCCCACAGTGAGGATAAGGGACCTACTACTGCTGACTACTGTAGGAGATTCTCCTTGACTCCAAGTGGCAGAAGGCTGAGTTTCTAGAACTGAAGGCCAGAAGTTCTAACGCCTGCTCCTTCTTTCTGCGGTTTAGTGCCAGTTGTGCCTCTTGTCTGGATTTAGTCACACAAACCGCAGAGCTGGAGTCTGGCTCTGAAGTTTGGATTCCAGTTCGGACTCCGGTCTAGTAATACCTGTGCTGATGGGTCATCTCCTTGCTCAGCCAGCCACCTCCTCACTCTCCTTTGGAATGTGGCAAAGGAGACAGGATCCTCTCTCTATTCTAGAACATAATTGCCCTCCTGGTGAAGACAGATGAAACTGATATGACTCAGCTTTATTTTAAATATTTATTAAAATGCCCTAGGAGGAATTCCCATCCCAGGGCTTAAGATGGAAAAGTCTTACTCTGTAACTACAGACCAGGACCTCTGCATTAAACTCCCAACAGAGTTTATTCCTCCTTGTTTAAAAAAAATAATCACATGATTAATCGCATTGTTAAGCAATAATAGAATACCAGTTATTTAAATATTTTTGGATGTTTTCTACATTTTCAAATATATTGATTTCAATTACAACACAGAATCTAAAGTGTACAGAGCTCAAGATTACAAGTTTTTGCACTGTAAAAAACAAAAGAAATAGTATTTTTCAATTCACCTAATACAAGTACTGTCGTGCAGTCTCTTTATCACGAAAGTTGAACTTACAAATGTAGAATTATGTAAAAAAAAAACTGCATTCAAAAATAAAACCATGTCAAACTTTAGCACCTACAAGTCCGCTCAGTCCTACTTCAGCCACTCAAGCTCAGACAAACAAGTCTGGTTGCAATTTGCAGGAGATAGTGCTGCCCACTTCTTGTTTACAATGTCACCTGAAAGTGAGAACAGGGATTTGCTTGAGGCAGTTGTAGCCAGCATCGCAAGATGCGCTAAAGATTCATATGTCCCTTCATGCTTCAACCACCCTGATGACAGATTCTGCTCAATAACAATCCAAAGCAGAGCAGACTGACGCATGTTCATTTTTAGGGAGACCAGACTGCAAGTGTGAAAAATCAGGAAGGGGGTAGGGAGTAATAGGATCCTATATAAGAAAAAGACCCAAAAATCAGGACTGTCCCTATAAAATCGGGACTTCTAGTCTCCCTATTCATTTTTATCATTTGAGTCATATGCCACCAACAGAAAGGTTGATTTTCTGTTTTGATGCTTCTGGTTCTGTAGTTTCCTCATCTGAATATTGCTCTTTTAAAGTTTCTGAAGATGTTCCACATCTCATCCCTCTCAGATTTTGGACGGCACTTCAGATTCTTAAACGTTGGGTCAAGTGCTGTAGCTATCTTTAGAAATCTCACATTGGTACCTTCTTTGTATTTTGTGATATCTGCAGTGAAAGTGTTTTTAAAATGAACAACATGTGCTGGGTCATCATCCGAGATTGCTATAACATGAAATATACGGCAGAATGCAGGTAAAACAGAGTAGGAGACATACAATTCTTCCCTAAGGAGTTCAGTCACAAATTTAATTAACACATTTTTTTTTAATGAGCATCATCAGCAAGGAAGCATGTTCTCTGGAATGGTGGCCAAAGCATGAAGGGGCATACGAATGTTTAGCATATCTGACATGTAGATACCTTGCAGCTCTGGCTATAAAAGTGCCATGCGGACACCTCTTCTCACTTTCAGGTGACATTGTAAATAAGAAGCAGGTAGCATTATCTCCTGTAAATGTAAACAAACCTGTTTGTCTTAGAATTGGCTGAAGAAGAAGTAGGACTGAGTAGACTTGTAAGCTCTAGTTTTATATTGTTTTGTTTTTGAGTGCAGTTATGTAACAAAAGGATCTACGGTATTTGTATGAGGTGAACTGAAAAATACCATTTCTTTTGTTTATCATTTTTACATTGCAAATATCTGTAATAAATATAATATAAAGTGAGCACTGTGCACTTTGCATTCTGTGCTGTAATAGAAATCAATATATTTGAAAATATAGAAAAACATCCAGAAATATTTACTATATTTCAAGTGGTATTTTGTTCTTTAACAGTACGATTCATCGCAATTAATTTTTTGAGTTAATCGCGTGAGTTAAATGCGATTAATCGACAGCCCTAATAGTTTTGATTTTGAGTGCAGCTGTGGAACAAAAACAATTCTCCATCTGCACACCCCCAGGAGGTTGGATCTCCTTGGTTGAGAACCGCTGTTCTGGACCAAGCTGCCTTTCCCTGGAGCTGAAATTCATTGTGGGGCTCTATTTTCCTTCACTTTCTAATTTGAGTCCCAGCATCCCCAACGACATTGCCGTGGCTCCATCTCCACCACTCGCTTTTGCTGGTTCACTGCGGCTCCGCAGCCAGCGGGGAAAGTGCCCACAAAGCGAGCAGATGCTGGGTGTATTTCTGTAGGCCCCTGGCGACATTGCGGAGCGTTGTCTTTTAGTTCTGCCAATAGCAAGTGAACACGCTCCACACAGCAGCTCTAGGCGTCCTCCAGGCCACCTGGCTGGACTCCTTACGCTCCAGCCAAGTACACACACCTGGCAATCAATGGTTTTTTCTTTGTATACCCGCGCAGGCTCACTCACTCTCCCTGTGGCTCCATTAGGCTAGTTAGTCTCTTTCGGCAATCAATACCAGTTATGTCGGCCTGTGCCGAGGACAGAGGGCAAGCCTAAGGGATTGCATCGAAAACCCAGCTCAGCTAGCCTGGGCACCATGGCTTATGACTTCTAACAACATAAATGTGCAAACACGAGAGAGTCTTTATTTATCCTCAAGAGCCGAACAATCCATCACCGGGCACAGTAGCTATGCAAAATAATAGTGCATTAGCACGTCGATGCGCTGCAAAGCCTGGCATCACGCTGCAAACCCCAGATGGGGTGCGGCTCATGGGATGAGCTGCTGGGCAGCCTGTAGGATGCAAGGATTGTGGGTAAGGAAAATGGGGGGGCTTTGCAGGACTCTTGGGCACCTCCTCTGGTGAAGTGCTGCTTACCATGTCCATACCTGCAGGGCCGCGTACTGAATATGTAGAGCCACGATGAAGTGTAGGGAGGGGAAGGGACTGTTATCTGAGCCTGGGAGCGTGATGTGAAACCCCAGAGGACCCTGTGGACTGAACTATGCTACAGAATGAGCAGGGGTCTCGGGAGGGGTCACCAGACCCCTAAGCACAAGAGAGGAAAGGGGGTAAGAAGCACCGGGAGCTGTGCAATAGGAGACAGAAGATGGCAGCAATGCCAGACACACCTGGGAGAGTCATACGGTGCCAGAGGTGCTCCGATACCATGGTGACAGGCAGCACCACATTACAGCAACAGCTAGTTAGATAGGGGGCTGTGTTCCCCCCACCCCCAAACCATCAGGAATGGGGAGGTACAGCTGTTTAGGCCTGTGACAGTCTCCCCCTTTTCCAGGATGACCCCTGGGTGCTCCCATTCTAGCCTCTGGGTCAGGCAGCACGTCCTGGCAGCTGGTGCAGAACTCCTGCAGCCTGTTCAACCATGCCACAGTCAGAGGGCAGAATTTCAGCTGCTTCTGGCCTGGGAGGCGGAGGGGCCTTGGTCCAACTGTCTCCTTGGGGACGGGGGGGTTAGTTGCATTGCTACAGCCTAAGAAGGGTGCGTTGCAGTGGCCAGAGGCAGGGCCCCGGTGCGGGTTTAATGGCAGGACATGGGGCAAAAATAGCAAAGGCGGCTTAACTGGAACTCGGGTTCCAGTCCGGCCCAAGCCAAATGGCACCAGTCATGCTGGAGACCTGGGAGTTCTTATCTAGGGTGCCAAGTACCTGCTCACTGGGCTGTCAAACTGCCTGCCCTTGTATTGCTAAAGAAGGGCCAAGCCCCAGGACTCCCAGCTACACCAGGACTTTCCCAGCATTCAAGGCTCAATCCAAGGTTCTGGTCTGGGCTCATCTTCCCCTGACACGGCAGTCACACCGTTCGGCAGCTTCTGTGTTCATCCATTATTTTCACTCTCCTTGTTCTCAGCCCAGAGGGGCTCCCCAAAACACCCCCCCAAGAAGCCACTCTCCTGCTGTGCCCAGCCTGTCTGGCGGCAGGAACCCCCTGGAACCTCGCAGGGTAGCCTGCTCCAGCAAGATGAAACCTGCTGACATCTTTCCAGAGCCCTGGGCTAGCAAGCAGGTCCCACATCCCAACACAGAGCTGGTCTGGGACTTGTGCTGACCTCATCCCTTCCCACTACCATCAGCCACAGGCCGACCTCAGGAACGTGGAGTTGCGGCACCGAGGGAATAGACAAGGCAACAGTGATGGGGAGTATAAACCCCACTCTGCCCCCGCCACTAAGGGGCTGAGAGATGGAGCCGCTGCCTCCCCAGATGTGGCTAATTGTCTGACCAGCAAAAGGTGGTGCAGGAGGCTGCCGCCCAGACAGAAGAGGGCAGCTGCCAAAGAGGCAGAGGGTTGTCCTGCACCTGCAGCAAAGGGGGGGGGGGGGATTTGCCTAAGGAGCAGGACCCCAAGTCTGCTGAGCATTGGGGTGACTCCACTAGGGCAAACCCTGCCAGCTTACTCGGGGTTCCGTTCTCCGGCTCCCCCCAGCTAGAGAAAGGCTGAGTCCTGCATCGGCCCCTGAGGGGCGTGGGAGCTGAGCTGATTAGTTAAGAGAGCCACCTCCTACAGGGTCCATGTCCTTTCCAGGGGCCCAAGGACAGGGGAGAGGGCTGGGACCCCGGACAGCAGCTGATGCCAGAGGATGGCATCCCACGTCATTAACCAGTTCTGGTCCCAAGCAGGCCAAGAGGTTCCCACCAGCCTCTAAACCTCTGAGAGTTCAATCTTCTCATAAGCTTCTCTCTGCACCCCGCAGTACCCACCCTTCATGTTCACCAGGTTAATATTCGCAAAGAACGTGCTATGGAAGCGCTACGTCTGACTAGTATTTAACAGCCGTTGTAATAGACAGCACTGAGATGCTCCGAGACTTGGCCCTCCTGAGGCTGGTGGCCAGACATGGAGACGACCCTCTGCTGTTAACCTTCCAGGTGTGCTATGTTCAGCCAGCCCCTGAGCTCTCTTCCTGCCATGACTACGGGACTCCGGAGTTTCGCGGCTCCCACGATAGCTGGCTGTGCTTTGGGGGAGCGGGACCCAAGTACGAGGAGCTGCTCTAACGAGGCGGGACATAAAGCAGTGTGTAAAGTGGGAAGGAGGAGCTGGCAGCCACCGCCACCCCAATCCAATTTGCCGCAGCATCTGGGCCGCAGCGTGCCAAGGACAATCCCACCACTGAAAGAAAACCCTCATTAAAAGCAATTTCCATGTCCCATCCTGTTCACCACCATATGCCTGAGCCACTTGCTGACTCTCACGCGAATAGTCTTCTGCTCAGCTCCGCAGCACATGCCAGCTGTTCACTCCCTTTCTGTGCTGGTGGGGAGGGGGTCTCCAAGAACTCCTGTCTTCCCCCCCCTCCCGCCAGCCCACCAAACTCAAGAGAATTAGTAGTCAGCAGTGATTCCATAATGGACCCACTTCACGCCGATTTGGTTTTATTATGATGCCGAGAAGCCTGCTTAATTCGCTGCTGTCTTTCTTCTGTGCTGTTGATTTACACCATTAGTGTTTTAATTATACAATTCAGCACTCCCTAAAACATGAAACACTGCACAACTTTTCAAACAATTAAAAGGCAACCGAGTAGATTGGCCAATCTGAGTCTAGCTAAGTAAATCAAGCAATTACAAAAACTCATTTGGGGAAAAAGGATCGGCCCACCCAAAAAATCTCTGTTGGAACAAGCTCTTTGACCCTGAAGCTTTCTCCAGGCCAGACTCTTTGCTCACTCACACATTCTAATCATGAGACACACAAACACACTGTGAACTCACACTGGGGTGCTCACATATGCTCATACGCACGTACAGGCACACAAGTTCGTGAACTCACACACATCAAACACTCTTTCAGGCTCGTACACACAATCATGTCTAGCCCTACACAGTCACACTCATTCACACACGCACTCAGAGCCATGGGCACTCATTCATGAGGACACATTCACACACATTCACATTCACCTCTCCATCATTCTTGTGCACATACCCATTCTCACACACGTGCACACTCACCCACACTCACAGCTACGTACACCCCCACTGGCAAAACCATTCATCCTTATTCACTCCCAATCACACTTGCTTTCACACTCATCTTTCTGCATTCCCCAGCAGCTGTTCTCGTGCACACACTCACTCTCACCCTCACTTGCTCTCATGCAGGCATGCCACCTCATTCACATACTCATGGTCAGTCGTACACTGGCACAATCACCATCATGCCCATCCATTCTCATGCACACACTGACTTTCACACTCACATTCTCACACGTGATCACATCCCTACGGTCGTGCAAAGCCACAGGTCCAAAATAACCGCCAAGCTCCTTTAGAGAAACCCATCCCCATGCAATTTGCCATTTCAGCCGCCTACCTTCCCCTGAGCCACTGGATTTTGGGCTGCTCTTGGATCTCTACACACACACTCTGCCCCTTGCATTTTAGCTGATTAGCTCAGATCAGTCCCATCCCCTCACCTCTCTCTGGCCAGCGGGTAGGAGCTGATGGATGGCGGAGGGGAATGGGGGTGGTGTACAGGGAGGAGAGGTCCCCCACTGAAGGGATGGCTGGGCTGTGGAGGCTGAGAGTGGCATCCATCACTCCCTCGGAGAAAAAGGTCAGTCCAGCCACGCACATCTCCAGACTGGGTGCTTGGGAGCAGAGGCTCGAGCTGCAAAGTGAAGATGAAGTGCTTAGCAGTGACCAGAAGGAGACCAGACAGGGAGAGCCAGCGACTCTCAGCAGATCCTTGCAAAGCTAGGCCTGTGCTCCTCCCAGCTGACAGGGTGGCCCCAGGGGCCAGGTAGTAGGACACTCGCTCACCATCGCTAGGGCAAGAAATCAAACCCAATTAGGAGTCATAAGCTTGCTGGGTCTCAGTTCAACTCACCCCCACCGGACAGGGACCCCCATCCCAGCAGCCAGTACAGAGAACGAAGCCCCGGTAGCAGCGGGAAGGTCCTGTACCTGAGCTGGGAATGGGCACGACCACACTTGGTACTTAACCTGGCAAATAAATAAATAAAGAGACATGCCCCTGTGGGGCAGCCAAGAACTCTCCTCTGGGAGGCAGGTTTGCTACAGACACAGGGTAACATTCAGGCCCCGGTGGAGTCAATGGGAGTTTTGCCTCTGACATCCGTGGGGCTGGGTCGTCAGCCCGATTTCAGTGGCCAGCTGTTGTGCTGGGCTGCTCTAGGGCATTGGACGAGGCTTTACTGAGCCTGTATTGATTGACTGTACTTTCAACAACTGTTTGAGGCACCCAAGCTCCCCAGAGGTCCCACTTGTAACTTTGCTTATTAATCTCAATAGATCAATGAAATGTTTCTGCTCTGTGCTGTCAGGACCAAGGCAGGGGAGAAATAATCAGGATTTTGCTTCCCACTCCCTGCAGTCTCCCTCAGGGTCTGACTTGGGCATATTCCCCCTCACTTGAACTCTGTAATTGGATGTCTTTAGCTACAAAACATCTCTAGCTCAGCCATCTGATATGGGCTGGATGCAGGAATTGCTGGGTGAGGTGCTTTGGCCTGTGCTATGGGAGGTCAGATTAGATAATCACAATGGTTCCTTCTGGTTTTCAGATATCTGTGTCCCTGAACACTCCCGGGATCCTTCTTCAGGATCACAGCTTCCAAGGACAGCAGCCACATGGAAAAGCCGCCTGCCCCTGTAAAACAAAACGCCGGCTCCACACAGCCACCCCCCACCCCCAGCCCTCTGTCCTTGTTGTTACGTCTGCTTTAACTAATGCAGACAGAGTCCTCATCTGCAACCTCATTTGGGCAACGTCACGGGAGCTGTATTTAATGTAAATGGAATGAGCAAAACTGGGAGGATTTATGGTAATAATAACCAGCATGCAATAATACCGAGTAAGTCACATACCCGAGGAACAATGGATTGAGGAGAAGAGAATTTAGCTCCTTAGCGAAAGCCACATCCCTGGGAAATCATATTACACATACTAGATCTTATTAGTATTGTGGTTGCTATTTAGTCTTTGTGAGAATGGCCCTTTCCCAATGGCTGCTGAGAGGGGAAGGGAACCAAGGGAGGCTCTGGGACCCCCATGCTTGTGGGGAGCTGGAGGAGGTGAGGGCGTTGCTGGCTGCTCAGCACAGGTGCGGGAAAAGGGGTGTCTGAGCCCAGCAATGCAGCGCACGCAACCTGGGAAGACCCCACCAAGCAGTTCTGGGAGGTCCCTTTCCCCTCCTTCCTTCTTTCCCAGTAAGCTGCTCCTTAGCCCCAATATGTTACTGGTCCCAGCTGCCCCTCCAGGGGAAAACGGGGCCCAGCCCGCAGAGTTCAACTCCCCGTCTTTCCTAGCCTTGGTTGCTGGTGCTGTGAGCCGGGTGCTTGGTTTGGTTCATCATAGGGACGGGCCAGCTGCGGTGTTAGGATCCAGAACCAAATTGTTCCCAATTTCAAAACAAAGAGAAATCAGAATGGGAGGCTTCTGCTGTCAAAACGCCCCCACTTCCCCAGCACCCAGAGTGGTGCTCTCCAACGTGGCACCGGCTCTCTGCAAGCACAGGGCCCAGGAAGGCCAGTGCACTAAGAATTCCTGGCCCTGACAGCATGAGTGAGGGAAGGTGTCTCTGAACTGGGGCTGGGCACGGGGAGCGGGAAAGGATTCAGCGCTGACCAGGCATGGAGAGGATGGCACACCCTCAGCTCTTGGTGGAGCTGCCACTCTGGTATGCGCTACCGGGGCACTGCCAGAGGGAATTCTGGGTGCCTCAGACATAACCCCTCAGGGTGCAGGACTCTCCTGCCAGCACCTGGGCTGAATACCCACTGCACGATGCTTCCCAGGAACCAGCCGATCCCTGTGAAGCGTCACCAAGCCGTGCTCGTTGGGCATCACCCCCATGACCCCAGAGAGTCTGTGTGAAGGCTAGGCCTGGCCAGTGCGAGCGCTGCACTCTTTGGGAGCTCTGCCTTGTCCTCACTGCCAGGGCACCAAACGCTGCAGGAGCGGTGCCCCCCTCAGGCTGGGGCTGAGCAGGCCCACCGGGTTTGGGATTGGGGTCTACCCTTCCTGCTTGGGGAGGTTCCATTAACACAGATCTCAGCCTCAGGCCTCCTGCCAATGCAGAGCTGGGAATCCTATGGCCATTCATTTCCAGCTGTCTCCCTAGTTAACCTCCCATCCGGCCCTCCATCAATTCCCCGCACCACAGCAACGCAGAGTGGGCAGCAGGATGGGATCCCCTCTGTCTTCCTCCTAGCCCCAGACAATTGATAATTGGTCTAGGATCACTGGAGCGGAAAGCAGGAATATTACACAAAGGATGATGGGAACTCGTCTCATCTGCACCAGGCCTTGGGGAACGTGTTTGCCTCCAGTGTCCTCGTTAGGCTGGTGTGGGGAAGCAGAGGGGAGGAGGACAGGGTTCCATGGGCAAGCTGAGGATTTGCAGGAGCACCTAAGACGGGCTGCTCCATCCTGGAGTGGGAAGCAAATCGACCCATTGCTTGGTGGGGAGTGTCAGAGACGGACCCAAGCCCCAAATTTCACACGTGGGTGAGGGCCTGGATTTCAGGCCCAGCATACTCCCATTGGAGCTGGATTCTGCTCGGGGTTCTGCTCTGAACTGGGATAGACTTGGGATAAAGCCCTAGTGTGTGTTATATGTCCCCCTGGTAGCTGGTCCACGAAAGAGAATAACAGCCTACTACTGCTACCAGCTAGCAGGGTGACTGTGACAGAGTGCTGGGAATCAGCAGCTGAACCAGCACTCTGGTCACTCTTTAAGCAGTTGGTTCCCCGGGGAGGGGCCGATTCAGGAGAGCAGTTCCTGATGACCAGCTCAGACTGGGGCCAGGGAGCTAAGTATCCCAGTAACAAGGCAAGTGGATAGAAAAGCCCAGGAAGGAAGGGTGGGAGAGAAGCAGGAGAGCAAGAGAGAGGCTATCATGGCTGGACAAAAGGGAGTTCTCAGGGAGGGGACACCTTTGCAGGCGGGTCAGGAACACTGGAGGACACTGGGGCTGCGCTAACAGGTGGCAGAGTGAACCACTGTAATCAGCTGCCTGGCAGGATCTGCACCAGAGAAGATCTCTGACCAGTCTGTGCGAAGCAAAGAGGACGGCAGGAGCGGGGGCCCCTTCACAGCCGCCTTTGGCTGTTCTTTCAATGCTGCTGGCCCCGGTTCAATCCCAGGGACTGAGCCCTGTGAAAGTTCTCCAGACCCACAGGGAGATTTATCTTTCATTTGTGGCGAAGGCCTGGCCTGTCACTTCTCTGGGAAGAATCTGAAATGGGTTAAAGGCAATGCTCAGGCACCCCACAAACACCCTGCTGTTCTTGGCAGAACAAGGGCATCGGAGCTGCGCTCCAGTCCTGTGGGGAATGGAGCCCCCAGCTCCATGCAGAGCTCTCCAAG
This sequence comes from Chelonoidis abingdonii, assembly GCF_003597395.2. Taxonomy (NCBI): domain Eukaryota; kingdom Metazoa; phylum Chordata; order Testudines; family Testudinidae; genus Chelonoidis; species Chelonoidis abingdonii. The sequence continues at coordinate 29,662,851 of NC_133781.1, forward strand.
CCGCCGAGCCTGGTACCCCCACCTCATGCGGAGTCGTGGGACAAGTGCTGAGTTGGACCAGGTGAGGGCCTCCCCATCACTCCTGGGCTCTGCTGCCGACGCTGGGCCTGGGCCACTGCTCTGTTGTTCTTCTGTGTTTGGGGGGTTGGGAGAATCTCCCAGCTGCTGCCAGTCAGGAAGGGGCAGGCGGGACTGGCACATTCACAAACCAGTGGCTGGAATTTGAGGCCCTTCTGTTTACTGTGGCCTCCCATCCTGAGAGGTACTGACCAAGGGTTCTTCCCTGACTGAGCGGCGCTTGGCCCGGGCACGGTGCTGTGTCTCCTCCAGCCCCAGAGAAGCAGAGGTAGGCAACATTTCAGGCCCCTCTGAGCAGGGAGGCAGCCAGGAGCCGGGGTCATCATGGTAAGCCCAGAGCCATGACCCAGTGCCATGTGCTGGGGCAGGCAGGATGGGCTGGGCCATGGGCATTGGTGTCATTACTATGTCAGTCGTGCCTAGAGGTGCCAAGGGGATGTGAGGCCCCACTGCGCCTAGCGCGGCTCTGCACAGCCCAGCATAGAGATTGTCATAAGGTATAATTCCCAAATCTGAACCTTAGCATCCAAAATTTGGGTACCTGCATAATTCTCTAAGCTTAATTACCAGCTTAGATCCTGTAGCGCTGCCACCAACCAGGAATTCCAGTGCCTGGTACACTTTGGTCTCCCCAAAACCTTCCCTGGGGACCCCAAGACTCAGATGCCTTGAGTCTCACAACAAAGGGAAATAACCCACTTCCCTTCCCCCCTCTTTACCTCCTCCCAGGTTTCCCCTCCCTGGGTTACCCTGGAAGATTACTGTACTTAAACTCCTTGAATTACAAAACAGAGAGGACAATTCACCTTTCCCCCCTCCTTCTTTTTCCCCCTCCCAGTCTTTCCCTGAGAGAGACAGTAATCCTGGCACAGAGATTCCTATCCCCTTGATCCTCAACTAGAAAAGAAAATCAAACAGGTCTTAAAAAGAAAGTTTTTAATAAAAAGAAGGAAAAGAATAAAAATAGTCTCTGTAATCAAGATGAAAATATTACAGGGTCTGTTAACTTATAAAAAATGAATAAACAGCCTTATTCAGAAAATACAATTTAAATATTTCCAGCAAACTACACGCTTGGAAATACCGAAAACAATGTCAAAACCTATATTGTTTTTCTATCTGTACTTACAACTTGGAAACAGAAGATTAGAGAGACTGGAGATAGTGTGATCACCCTCAGAGCCTAGAGAGCAACAGACACAGAACAAAGGACCCACACCCAAAACTTCCCTCCCTTGAGATTTGAAAGTCTTGTTTCCTGATTGGTCCTCTGGTCAGGTGTTGTTTGTTAACTCTTTACAGGTGAAAGAGACATTAACCCTTAGCTATCTGTTTATGACAGAGATGCATGAGTGAACAGGATGGGAGCACAGGGTACCAGCCTGGAGACCCACCCTGGGGGCCTGCTCCATTGGCAGGGAACCCCTGGACTCAAAGGGCTAGTGGCAGGGCCACCTCCAGCTTTTTTGACGCCCCAAGCAGTAAAGCAAAAATCAGCAGCACTTCGGCGGCAGCTCAATCGGTGGCAGGTCCTTTTCTCCCTCGCTTCCTTTTCGGCGGCACTTCCGAAGACCCGGATGTGCCGCCCCTTCCCATTGGCCACCCCAAGCACCTGCTTCCTGCACTGGTGCTTGGAGCCAACCCTGACTAACAGCTTTTCCCATCCTACATGGGGGTTATTCAGGCCTTTCCAGCAGCAACACCTCCCAGGTCCTTCTCGCTTTCCCGTGACACCTCCCAGTGCCCTGCAAAGCACCACATTTCTCCCTCTTTGCTTCAGTGGAGCCTTCCCCAGCCCTGAGCTTCCTGAGATGGGAGCGTAGCAAGAACAGCACAGGACGTGGATCAGGGGTCATGAGGAGCAGCCGCGATAGAAATCCAGGTGGCCACAGTGACTCTGGGATCTGCCACAATAGCCAGCAGGAGTAACGGGGGGAGGTGTGATCGTGAGAGGAAAAGAGCACCTTGTATCTCTGCCATCCAGCCGCAGCTGGAAGCAGCAGGCACCCTGACAAAAATTCCACCTTTTAATCTAAATGGGATGAAACGAGCATTGCCGTTGGGCAAGGAGATGTAGTTATATATAGCAAGTGAGCACGTGTGCTGCAGCAGGGTAGGAGCCTTCAGTCACAGGATGGGCTGGGGGTGGGGGGGCTTTAATTTTCCTGGTCTAAGCAATCTCTCTTTTTTTTTAAATTTAATTTTCCCCATGTGCGTGGGAGCTGCACATTAAACAGTACAAAACATACAATCCCCAGCAGCCGGCGAGAAAGGAGGGGCATTGATTTTATTTAGATCCCTGGGCTTGCTTACCTGCAGTCTGGCTTGTTTCCTCCTCCGCCCCTTTGTTCCTTTTTCAAGCACATTTCACACCGGGGGCAGCTGTTGGAAGTGTGGCCGAAGAGTCAGAAGCCCACTGAACAGGCAGGGCCAGCGCTTGGTCGTTTGGCCTCACACCCCGCTTTGTGATGTGGAATAAAGGGCCTTGTACGAGACCCCCAGCCTGTTAGCGGCCCCCAAGGTGTCATTGCACTGCATTCCAGGGCCACTTGGAACTTCACAGCACCAAAAGCCTTCTGTTGTGCAAAGCCAGGCCCCGGGCAAGAATTACTGCCCTCATTGTATAAAAGGGAAACTGAGGCACAGAGCAGCCAAGTGCCTCACCCAAGGGCACCAGTTGAATAACAGGGATTCCAAGCAGCTGGGGCATCTGTTTAATCCTGTTAGCAGCTTTCCCGTTCTCTGCGAAGGGGTGGGATGCCAGCCACTGGCAGCATCACGCTGGTGCCCAGGAGAGAGAGAGTGAAGTGAAAATTAATCCGGAGCTGCCGAGGGTTTGCCTTGGGCTGCTGTCTGGAGTGATGCTTCCCGCAGCCTCTTCTGTTGGGCAAACGTTGGTGCAGACTCTGCCCCCTGATTTCAGCAGGACCAGAGCCGTGTGATCCAAAGGAGAAGCGGTGAACCAGAGCCATAGAGGTTCTGCAGCCATGGACAGGAAAAGCAATAATGCAAACAGGATGAGGCAGGGCCCCGGGCTGGGGGAAATGGGTTCTATCCTCACCTCCCCGCTTGGTGACTCAGTTTCCCTGCCTGCTAAATGGGGATTCCAGTTCTGATGCAGGTGCATGAGCAGACCTGGTTTGGGGGAGCCCCAGGGCTGGGCTAGCAGGGGGGGGGCAGCAGATTGGGACTGAGGAGCAGAAGCAGGGCTGGGGGCTGGGCTAGCAGTGGGTGGCAGATCTGGCACCAGCGAGCTGCGTGAAGAAAGCATGCACAGCTCTTGCCTATACAATGCCTGGCCCCTCCCAGCTCCACCCATTGATGAGAGGGCAAGAAGAGACCTTATTTCCCCCCTCCCTTCCCCCCCGGGTGGAATCACTGGATTCCCAGGGCCTGGACCAGAGGGAGGGAGTGCTGGGCTCCAGGTCCCAGCTTGGCCTCAGGAATCTTCCAGGAAATGTAACCCCCCGATTGAGCAACCAGCTTGGCCACAGCATGGAGGAAACCACTGAGGTGACCCAGGCAGGGAAAGCGAAGTCCAGCTGTGCTGCATGGAGCTCAGGGCACTGTGCCAGGGAGGGGCGGGGGATGGCCAGCCCTGGCTGGACGCCTTCACTGTGAAGTGGTTTCCCTTCCTCTCTTCTACAAGCCTCCATCTCCAAGTTTAAACACGAGGAGGCCCCGGCAGCTGTTCCCCATTTAGCCCAGGGCAAGATGCCATCTCTGGGATCGCGGTGTCGCTCAGCACCATGTCCGGATGGGGAGCAGCTGTGGATCAGGAGCTCCTTAAATCAAACATGGGGGTGAACTCCCATGGCAGCTGCAAGGACTGAAATTCACCCCCTGGCTGCCCAGCCCTACCTCAGCCTGCCTGGGCTGGCTTCTCTGGGGCTGGTCCCTAAATTAGCTGTTCCATAGCCCTGGTCAGGATTCCAGAGGGCATCAGAGGCACCACCTGTTAGCTCAGGCCTCCCCTCCAGAAAGGAGGCTGCAAAACAGCCTGTGGACATGCTGCCAGCTGACGAGAAAGCTCCTGCATGGAGCCTAGGCTGGGGTAGGGAGCCCAGGGCTAGCAGGCAGGTGCAGAGAGTCCAGAGCTTACCAGGCCAGGTCAAGGAGCCCTGGCTAGCAGGCAGGTGCAGAGAGCCCAGGGCTAGCAGGCCAGGTCAAGGAGCCCAGGCTAACAAGCCAGGGCAAGGAGCCCAGGCTACAAGGCTAGGGCAGGGAGCCCAGGGCTAGCAGGCCAGGTCAAGGAGCCCAGGCTAGGGCAGAGAGCCCAGGGCTAGCAGCAGCAGGGACACGCCTCCCAAGTCTTGTTGTGGTCTCCAGATGCAGCAATGCACTGGAAACGGAGCAGCATCAGATGCAGGGATGCCCACAGGGGCAGCTCCTCCTACTGGTCCAGCGCTGGCATAACCTACACTCACATTCCTCACCCTTCTGCTCCCACTGATTCAGAGCTATTCCTCCCTTGAGCCCACTCCTCTCCACTCCCGCCTGCCTTCCCCCTCCCCCCCAGTCCCATGGGCGTGACACCATCACCGGGGTGCAAGGATCTGGTTTGAAGAGCCCGTCCCTGAGCAAAGACAGCCTGATCTGCGGGCAGCACCATGTGGCTTAGAACACTCGGGTTTGGCTCGAGCCGCCCTTGGAGAAGGACGCCGGCCCAGAGCTCAGATCTGAGTCCCCCATGAACAGCCTCGGACCGCTCTACAGCCTGTGTCAGGACTTCTCCTTCCATTCATAGCCCACTAGTTCCCTCACCCTGAGCAGAGCTTTCAGGGGCCTGAAACATCTGACAACACAGGCATACCCCAAGGGATCTTGCTATCATGGTACATGGGAAGCTCCCAGAGGCTATGGTGATGGTGGCAGGATAAAACTCTGACGCTCTCTAGGTCTGGTGAAGGGACTATGCCATCACAGCAAAGGGAGCTCTGCAAGTGTATGGCTCAAGCCATTCAGTACGGATCCTGGCTACGGATCCTGGCCCCAGCTCTGAGCCCAGCTCTTCCTGGCTCTCCTTCTCCACTAACCCCTCCCCACGCCCAGGCCCTTTCCCCAGCAGCCCTTCAGGCTCCCTGGACTCTCTGTTTTCATTCCCAGCACCAGGTGTGTGCATTCGTCACCCCAGCACCATCCATCTTCCCGGAATCCAGATCATTCTGGCCCCTGCTTTTCTCATGGTTCTAATTAACTTGTTCCTGTCGGCCCCTCCAGCCCGGCAAACGTCCCCCGCGCTGCAGCTCATTGCAGCCAGCACTGTTCCTTTTCCATTCCCAGGCTCTGCTCTATTTACCTGGGGGCCTTCTTTCCTGCCATGCAGCGCGCCCCCGTAATCAATCGGAACCAAGCGTTGTGCCGCAGAGCTGCTGCTGGCTGCCTGCAAGGGCCCTGCCTTCTATTTTTGCCCGTCTAGCTAGCAACGCGCCAGAAGACACCCCTCTGTGCTATTCACCAAGGAGAATGGGAGGCAGCCAACGCTTATCAAGCCGCTAACTTGGAGACGGTGGGGAAAGTGGGTCAGTTGGGTGCTGATTCATACCACACTGGCGCTTTCTGATTCCTCTCCCTTCTTTCCCATGGGCCGTTTTGAACGAAAGGACAAGGCTGGTGGGGGAGCTCCCTGTGCTTTTCTGTGCTTTCCTCGAGCCAGCAGGGGCAGCCGGGAGAGGGTCTCTGACCCCAGGACAGCTGGTTCAGCCTGAAGTTTGTAAATGCGGCAAGACATTCTGCAATCTGTCATTGTGGGTGTGAGCCACGCCTGCCTGTTCACTCCCCAGAATCCCTTGCACTGAAACCCTGCAGGACTCATCACAGTGTTAGCTTCTTTCAAAGGCTTCCTGGGCATTCTCCGTTCCCGGGGGAGGCGGGTCAGTGTTATTGACCCTGTCATACAAATGGAGAAATCAAGGCACAGCGGCTAATGCCAATGGTTCCAAATTCTGGGCATCTCCCTTCACCCAGCTGAGGATGCCCAGGGCTTGATTTTTAGAGATGCTGAGTGATTGCAGCCCCAGCTGACCTCAGCTGGCCTCATGGGGCAGAACACCTCTGAGAAATCAGGCTCTGAGGTTCTCAAACCAGGCATGCAAGAGCCACAGCTGCTTTTGAAAACTCTGACCTAAGTGATGTGCCTAAGGCCCCAGGCAAGTGTCAGCGTCAGGCATAGGATTCGAATGCAGGGGCTCCTGGCTCCCAGGCTTATGCTCATGCCAACTCTCGCAATCAGCTCCAATGCAAGCAGAGATTGGAAGCTCTTTGGGCCAGGGGCTGTTTTTATTCTACACGTGTGTGCTGCACCTGACACACTGGGGCCCCGATCTCTTAGTAGCTAGTGGCTATTGCTGCACTTACTAATCTCTATTCCTCTGCATCCAGCCAATTCCTTTTCAGTGTGCGTTCAGGTGGGTTCCTATCACTAGAGTTTCCCTTGGAGTTTTTGGCTTTGTCTGAACAGCTGAAAACCACAGAGTTTTTCGTTCCTCCGGCCCTATGTCATAATCCCTCCCCACAGACACTGAGGCGAGCAGTGCCACGGTTACTTGCAGCATGTCATTCAATCACTAGATGTCGCTGTGAGTGGTACAGCGTTCCAGGCAGGGTGTAGACCATGGCAAAGCTGGAACTCAAGCTGGGTGGAAGGCTGGGATTTTTATGCCCTTAGTGTGCAGCAAGGGTTAGTTAGGGTCAGGATTTCTGATGGACTGTGACGCCAGACGCTAGGGCAGAGACAGTCTGCCTGCAACGTGAGGAAACCTCCATCACCTCACCATGAAACCAAGCCAAGAGCCAGTCTGACAATGGAACAAGCTTGGAGTGTGCGGGGAAGGCCTTGCACAGATCCCTCTGGCACGGGGCACCATGGTGTTGTCTCCACTCGGGGATGGCTGGAGCAGGATTGGAACACCCCCAGGACCGAGCCCTCAGTTCACACTGTCTTCCACTAAACCCCTTGGGAGGTTAGAACTACAACCCTGCGCAAGCAGAGAATGGGGGGGTTTCAAATGTAGGTGCCCAAATCCCCTCAGGCTTCCTTGACTCTGTTCCTCTCTGCACAGCCCCAGGCGCTGCTTGGAATCAGAAATACTCCAAGGGGAGTATGGAAACATAAACCAACTGCACAGGAACTTCTCCTCTCGCTGTGTCCTCCTGTCCTGGGTCTGTCTGCGTGAACCTCTCAGCCAGCGTACAGCTGGCCCCCTCGCTGCTGCTCTTCCAGCCTGGCCCTGTTCCATTCGCCCCTCTCTCTGCTTCCTTTCTCCCTCGATTGCTATCCCTGTCTTTCTCTCTCTCTGGTCCTGGCTAGCTCCCTCGCTGGGTGGCTGCTTGTTCTAGGACGGTCACACTCAGGCCCTCTGCCTTCTACTGGCATGGGCCCCGCCTGGCCTGTGTTTGCTGACACCCGCCAGGGAGCTGCCCCACTCCTGGGGCCCACAGTGCCCAGCACGCTCATTTCCAACCAGCCACGAGTGGGACTCCCTCTGAGGCTGCCCCCTGCATCTGGGGGCTGCCAGGGTTGCTATTGCTGCTGTAAGCCAGAGCTTGTCCACAGCCTACGCGAGCTCTCTGAAGACAGCTTCTGTGCCTTGGGGGCAGAGGGGCTGATTTCCCCAAAGCTTTCGGCCCAGGCAATCGCCCCCTACAAGCTCCAGGAGTAACTCTTGCTGCCAGAGCCGGTCACTAGTTCAGCCACAGGAGCAGGGCTGTCTGCCAAATTGGCAAACTATCGAACCACTTCGTAAGGCAAGAAACTTTTGTTTGTATGTTTATTTTATTAAAAGCAGCAAAGTGCCGGCCAGGCACTAGCTCCTTCCTCGCTACCAGCCACGTGGTTCCCTGTGGATTGGCTCGCTCTCTGCCTGCTCGGGTCTATCTGTGGTGCCCTTCACCCTGGTACCTCCCCTGGCGCAGACGGAGATGCCTGCGGGGAGACCGTCTCTCCCCGGGGAGGGGGGGAATGTGAAAGCACAGGGATGGAGGGAGCTGCCTGGCGCGGGCTTTCTAAGTGAGCCAAGCAGAGATGCCAGGCACAGAGAGGGCACCACCTGCATCTGGTTCCTTATACGAGGGCGAAAGCCGGCCTTGAGGGGAGCTGACGCTGGGAAGTCTGCAAGGGAGGCAGCTCTGAGCAGGGCAGTGGCTGGCCGACCCCATGAGCTGGTCATCTGGGGACCGAGAGAAGGACCCTGAGAAGGAACCTGCTCACTCACCCAGGTTCAGAATTGAGACCCAGGCCCCAGGACAGATTTCGGGGACTTGGAGCTGATTGTGTGGAATAAGCTGTTCAATAAAGGCTGTTCTCGGACAAGCAAGCGTTTGGCATCTGTGTAAAAAGGCCTGGAAGAGGGAGGAGAAAGAGCAGAGGCACCCTGGCCGCAAGGTGACAGCCAACTCGTTTTCACGGTACCAGCGGCACTGTGGGGTGTAAGGTTGGGTGGGGCAGTGCATGGCATGCCCTGGCCTTACGCCACCAGCGGCCTGGGTTCAAATTCCGACTCAAGGCAGGAGTTAGCTGGATCTCAGCCTTTTCTCCCTTGTATCCACAGCATCAAACGTGTTTTACAGGTGGCAGGTAGATCGGGGCGCGTGCTCCTTGCCGGGGCTGTGTGTCACATCGCCATGGGCAGACAGCTGGCACACTGTGCCCCACAGGCGTGGGCTGTGCCCGGCTCAGAGTCAGCATGCAAAGACTCCAGCTTCATGGAGTTTTCCTCTCCAATTTTTCCTGGCCCAGGAAAGTGAATGGGATATTTTCTCACTCGGGGAGGGGTGAAGAGAGCACTTTGGATTTGCAGGGCAGATGAATGGATCTGGACACTCCTGTGTGTGCTAATGTTCGCAGACACTACTGATCAATGCACATGCAACACACACACACACACCCCCCTCCGCTGAGGAATCAGCTCCCATCTATTAACACACACTGACACCTACTGGCCAATTTGGCACCTCCACTGGCCTGTCTGTTGGGCTGACTTGCCTGTAATTCATAAGGGAGAGGGGCTGAACCCTGCACCCTCTCGTGCCGCCCCCCACCCCACCCCAGACCTTCTCCTAAAGCCCTGCATTGACACCCCTGACACACACGCACACACCCCTTCTGTGGTCACAGTATAAGCACTGGCATCAGACCGCTCTGGGGAGGCTGGAGATTGGCAAGGCTCCAACCCATGCTCACTTTGGGATTGAGTTGACCTCATCAATCCCACATGTCGTTCAGCTCCGCTCAGACGTGCATAGAGGGGAGCGGGCCTGAAAGCAAAAGGAAGAGGAATCAGTACAGCTGCTCTGTCCATTCAAAGCAGGACTGGTCATAATGGACCTCCACCAGCATCTCAAAGGTCCTTCCAATGCTTAACCAGTATCATACTTCCCGTGATATAGGTGGGGAAACTGAGGCATAGTGAGGTGCCAGGAGTCACCCAGTTTGTCACTAGCTACGCTAATGTCTAAGGACACAGTGAGCCAGACACAGAACCTGGGGCATCCTGGATCTAACCATTCACAATCTAAGAGTCCTGCCTCTATCCCTCAGAATCCAGGAGTCCAGGCTCTGCCCACCTGGCCCCAGGCTGCAAGCGATCCTCAATAGTCCCCTTTTGTGCCATGTGCTACATGAGCTCTTTGATTACCCCCACCCCCAGCTCAACCGGCTCCCCAAAACTTCACTGCCGTCTGCCTTCCCTTGCTTTTTCATTTCAGACGTATTTTGGTGGCTGCCTGGGTCGTGAGCCGCACCCTGGGAGTTCCCCAGGCCGGTACAGATATCCCTGGGCCTCGGCGCCATAGTAAAGGCTTTGCAGATGAATGGCCCAGGGATCTGGCTTGATTCTTACAGCTGAAGAAAACCCATCACCTGCCCTATCTGTGAGGAAAGAGATATATATAAAAAAAATCACAGGCCTGAAAACTAGCATGTGAGGCAGTTAGCTGCATTTCTCCGTCCCCTACCTCCACCCCCGGGCTTTTAACCATTTCAGTGCCACAGCCCGGCATATGGTCTGTTTCTCTTCTTGCACATGGACCTCAGTTCCTCTTCCCCAGCACACCAGGCAGGGAATTGTTTCGAAGCAAGGAGCTCTAAGATGTTGAAGTTGCAGCCACTCAAAGCAGTTTGCCCTGGAGCAAGAGCTGAGTGTTGTGATCTCCAAACCTGTATTAGCCCCACTGTCTGGTACGGGACGTGGGGCTCTGAGCTAGCTTGGCTCAAAGGGACCTGCTGTGCTTTGTGGGTTTGACTCCAAAATCATCCTGCTTTTAAATGTGTCTGAAAAGCAGGTGTAGACGTCTGCACACGTGGCTGGGCTGCTGTGGATGCCCAGTAGCAAACCCAACGCTCAGGAGTGACTCTACAGTCACAAACCAGTGCATGCACTTTGCAGCTCTAGCGAGCCCTTACAATAACTAAGCAGTGTACACAGCCCAGGGATCAGTGTCAGCTTCAAGCTTCCACAGGGTGACTGTCAAGACCAACACGAGGGGCAGGACTCTAGCAAAGGGGTTGCAGTGCCAGGGGCCGGCGGGAGAGCAGGACAAGATCCGGGGAAGGCGGAGGCTCATCCTGGGCAAGGAGAGGGCGGCAGGCAGCCTTCCCCCTCCTCTCCTGGGGAGTCATCAGACTCTGTCCCTGCTGCATGTGTCTCAGAGGCCAAGTCTTTCCCCAGACACACTTACACAGTGCCCCCAGGCCTGGCCACCTCACCAGCCTTGCTTCAAGCCCCCCCACACTGGCACTGAGCTTCTGGCTGGGCTCCCCTTACTGGCTTCCTCATCTCAGCAGCCTCCGGCCCCTGCTCCCCATGTTCCCCACCAGCGCTCTGATTAATGGCAGCCTAGTCCAGCTCGCTTATCCCAAAGCCTCCCTGTTAGCAAGGTAATCTAGTGCCAGCTGCCGTGCTGGGAACACGCTGAGACTCAGCAGGTAGGAGGGGATGGATGAGATGGGGATTCCCCCCCGCCCCCCAATCCTATCTAGCTGGTTTTGTGTAACAAGGTAACTCTGTGGGGCCGAGCCCACCGTACTGGGACATGGGGGCCATCACGAGGGCGGTTTGCCCCTTCCCCATCTCACAGGCTCCCCCAGCCCCGGGATGGGAGCGGCCCCTTCAAATCTCATCAAGAAATTTCAAGTCATTAAAATACAATAAAAGAGAAATTAAAGGTAATTGCTCCATAAATTATAACTCATTGAAACATCAATTGTGATTTTTATGATTCACAATTGACGTGAGTGATACCCGGCACAGGGCGACAGCTGCACTAGAGAGAGAGAGGGAGCAGGGAGAGGTGGCTGGACACACACACACATACACACACGCACTGGACAGGCCCTCTGTGACACTCACACACATATGCAAACACACGCACACAAACCCCACCCATAAAGATATGCACACTCTCATGCACACAGATCCATGTGCAAATACACAGAAACACATGCACAAGGAGCCAAAAAGAAGCCCCCCACACACACACAAAGCCACAAGGACTCCACACACACACACACACACACACACACACACACACACACACACACACACAGTGCACACAGAGCTACAAGGACTCCACACACACACGCTCCCATCCAGCAGGACAGGGGCGCAGAGAAATGAGGAATTCGAGATCCAAAGATTTTCTTTACAGACAATGTAATGGCGGTGTCTCTGCAGAGCTGTTATCCCTCATGCTCTGTTAAACATGGCTGTTTAATAGGTTTGCAATGAAAAGCTGGTCTTTAGGGAGTTCCGCATGTCTCCCCAATGTACACAGCAGTAATTACTGCAGCTCCAGCAATCTCGCTTTAATGGCGCCATTCCATGGGGGCAGGGAAGGTTTGCACATGTGGATCTGGATGTGAACTTCAGCGCACTAGTGTGTGCGTGGCATTGTGCACGGTGGTTAGGGTGCGTCTGTGGGTGTTCACTCACACGTGGGTTGGGTGGGTGCTGGTATGCGTCTGTGTCGTGTCTCAGGCTCAGCAGCTCCTTCCCAGCTCTGGGTCACCCGTGGGGGGAGAACTTCACCCAGACAGACTGTGGGATTAACCCTTTAGCACCTGGAGACATTCCCATCCTGGGCTGAGGGTGCAGTGGAGAAGGAAAAGGGAGCGAGACACATTTGTGGTGTTCTTTTCCCTTTCTAGGACTCCCCCTCACCTGCGCCACTCGTGAGGGATCCAGGGAGCCCCTCATACAAACTCTCTAAGGGTAAGAGGGGCAAGTTCACCCTCCATGGACCCACTCAGCCGAGACTGCCAGCAAGGGCCAGTCTGGTGATTGGGATGTGGACGGCTGTCCTGCAGGAACTGGGCTGAGACGCACCAGACTTGTTCCACACAGGTCACCACAGAGCTAAGAATGGCAATGACTTTTGGCCACCAGCAAGCTTGGCCAGAAAGCCCCTTGCAGCAGCTCCGAGCCATCCAGCCCCGGCAGCTAATGCTTTTCAGAGCTGGCTTGATCCCAGGCAGCAAATCAAATGGCCTTGCTTAAGGAAAGATCAGCTCAGCCCAGCCCGGCCCTCCCTGCTTCCTCTTGCCCGGAATTGAATTTCAGTTACAATTATTGCCAGGTTTATTTAGAGCCTCGCTGTTGCCTGATCTATTACAATGTTATTTGGAGGTTCTGGCTTTTCTCCTTCTGCAAGGGGAAGCTATTTTGTTCCAATTGAAAAAGTCCTTCTGTAATTATACGACTGGGAAGCAGCCACGGAGCCGATCGATACAGGAAAGCAAAGCGTCGCTGGTTGCAGAGATTACGTTTGAAAAATCATTTTCCGTCGCCTTTGACTTCTCTCTGGCACCCACACTGGGATCTGGACTCGTAAGCTCAGCAAGGACAGGCCTGGTCGCTACTTGGAGGGGAGACCTTGATGGAAAACCTCCCTCTGCAGTGGTGTTAGTCGCTCCATAGGTGACGCTTTTCTGCTTCCTCATCCTGGGGCTAGGCGGCACTGTGCTGTCAGAGGGGCTCTGTTTCGGAGAAGACATAAAACTCAAGTTCTAACCACTTGAAGCCATCAAAGACCTAGCAGTGCAGGATTAGCCTCGCAGTGCTGGCTGGATTCCAGCTCACTTCAGTACATTCTGCATCCCTACGTTTCACCTTGGGCATGGCTTTCTCCTTCTTGAGTTGTGCTGGGAAACAGCCAGTGGCTTCCGCCTCGGGGGCAGCTGCGTTTCAGCGGTGGTTTTCATACCCAGGATTTTTGCTAAGTGCTTTGAGTCCCTCTTTCAATGACAGACTCCATCTGTCACAGGAGATCAATATAATAAAACCCTGTGTTCTAACCAATCTAGCACTAGAGTCAGGACTCCTGGGTTCAAGTCCCAGCTCTGGGAGGGGAATATGGTCTAACAGGTGGAGCAGGGAACTGGCAGGCAGAGATCTTGGATTCCAGTCCCAGCTCTGCTATTATGTGGCTGTATTTGCTGTATCTCAGTTTCCCCATCCGTCGAATGGGTCTAACAGCACTGCCCTGGTTCAGTTTGCTGGTGTTTTCAAAGTCCTTTGAGCTCGTCCTGTGAGAGGCTGCACGTGCAGACCGGGAAAGCTCATGCCAAATATGATGCTCAGCACAGCCGAGCCAGGCAACCTGCTGCAGTGACCAGGCCAGAGGCAGGGGCTGCCCCTGGCCTTGCCAGCAGCAGCTCAGCAACCCCTTTGGCATGGCCCAGGGAAAGAAGCTGCTGCCTGGTGCTGTGGCCTGAGCGTTAGAAGCAGCTCCCTGCCCGAGCTGGCTGCCGATGGGCGCGCTCACTCCTTACAGCGCTGACCTTCACCGTCCCCGCTGCAGCTGCACTTGTCAGGCTGTGACTATGAAATTCCTCGTTAGCAAACGAGGCTCATCTCAGTCTCATTAAGATGAGGGATGGCCATGCCTTTGTGTCTCTCTTCTCCCTGGAGGGATAGGTCTGTGGGCCTCTCTGGCCCCATGGAGACGCCCATGGTGACGCCCATGGCGTCCTCGGCTCTGGAGACAGGCTTCTGGCCCAGGTGACGGCCGAGCTACCTGGGCAGAATGGCAGAGCTGGGGTCAGGCTAGGCGGGGCTTAGGGTCTCCCCCATAATCTCCCCCATGGTGACTCAGTGCACTGACCACAGAGCCAACACCATCAATGTCTTTGGTCTCCTCTTTTCACTCCTGCCGGCCTCCTCCACCCCCAGAGCAGTGACTTCTCCAGTTGCCTCCCACCCCAAACCCCTTCCACCTCAGCCTCTTCCCCAAGCTCTTCTCCACCCTGTACCCCGGTCCTGGTAAGGTGCAAGCTCCTGCCTGCCAGGCTGAAGTGTCAGGCCAGGACCTCCACACCCATGGCTGATGGCTGGCAGGTGTGACCCAGTTCTGCCCTCCCCGCTGCCTAAGTCTCAACTCCTCCCCCAACCCCTCCGCTAGCTCCCAGCTCATGCTTCCAACATCCAGCCCAGCTCCATTCCCACCTTGCGCCTGGTGACGGCAGCTACGAGCGGGGGTGGGGGGGTGCTCCGGCTTTAGCACCAACTGGGGGGCTCCTGGGGCTCCATTCTGGCACACTCCAAACTCCCATGTGCCAGCACTGGGAGCTCTCCAAGGGCCAGAGCAAGACAGACGGGTTCAGCCTTCCAGGTCACCAGGGAGATGTGGGTCTGAGAGCTGTCTCTGGGTCTAAGCTGTGGGGTGGAAGGGAGACATCCCAGCTCAACCTCTGGACCGCCATTCTCCTGCTATGTTTCCCACTCCCCCCCTGCATGGCTCCAAGCACATGCCCCTTGGTGAAGGTCTCCGCTGAGCGGAGTGATAACAGCCCATCCCCATGGTTAATGGGCTGTAAGCCAGTCCCCATGCGAGGCCACTGGGTGTTATCCTGAGCCAGGGAGCTGGATTATTGCCTCATAAAACAGCGTGAGGGCTCCAGTTATTGCTCTCCTGCTACAAGCTCTTAAAAATAATCAGGAAGCTGCTGAGTGACAGTAGCGAATGAGCGGGGCAGAGCAAAGACAGAGAAACAAACAGCCAAACAAATTGTAAGTCGGAAGCCTGGCAAACAATCCATGGGGCTGCTGGACGATCGAGGTGCTAACAGTGCACTCAAGGAAGACAAGGCCATTGGGATGAAGCTAAATGAATTCATTGCATCGGTTTTCACTGTGGTGGATGTGTGGGAGATTCCCAGGCCTGAGCCATTCTTCTTAGGTGACAAATCTGAGGAGCTGTCGCAGACTGAGGCGTCAGTAGAGGAGGTTTTGGAACAAACTGATAAATTTAACAGTGATAAATCACCAGGACCAGACTGTATTCACCCAAGAGTTCTGAAGGACCTCAGATATGAAATTGCAGAACTACTAACTGTGATATTTAACCTATCACTTAAATCAGCCTCTGTACCAGATGACTGGATGGTAATTAACTGTAAAATTCATTTTTAAAAAGGGTTTCAGAAGCAATCCTGATAGTTGCAGGCCAGTGAGCCTAACTTCAGTACCTGGCAAATTGGTTGAACTATCATAACAGAATTGTAGGACACATAAATAAACATGATGTGTTGAGGAAGCCAACATGGCTTTTGCAAAGAAAAATCATGCCTCACCTATCTATTAGAATTCTTTGAGGGAGTCAACAAACATAAGGACAAGGATGATCCAGTGGATTCCGTGTACGTGGCCTTTCAGAAAGCCTTTGACAAAGTCCCTCATCAGAGTGGTGGCTGCTGGCTGAGGCTTTGAAGGCAGCAGCACAGAAGTAAAGCAGCCATACCACAATCCCCCTACAATAATCTTGCGACCCCCCACCCCCTCCACTGTGGACCCACAGTTACAACATGGTGACATTTCAGATTTAAATATCATGACATTTACTATTTTTAAAATTCTGTGACCGGGAAATTGACCAAAATGGACCGTGAATTTGGTAGGGCCCTATTAATAAATGCAAAGTAATGCACATTGGAAAACTTAATCCCAACTGTACAGACAAAATGATGGTGGTCTAAATTAGCTGTTACCACTCAAGAAAAAGATCTTGGCGTCATTGTGGATAATTATCTGAAAACAGCCACTCAGTGTGCAGTGACAGTCAAAAAAGCAAACAGAATGTTGGGAATCATTAAGAAAGGGATCGCTAATAAGACAGAAAATATCATTATGCCACTATATAAATCCCTGATACGCCCACATCTTGAATACTGCCTGCAGTTCTGGTCGCCCCATCTCAAAAAAGATATATTGGAAAGAGTACAGAGAAGGGCAACAAAAGTGATTAGGGGGCTGGAACAGCTTCCAAACGAGGAGAGATTAAAAAGACTGGGACTATTCAGCTTAGAAAAGAGATGACTGAGGAGGGTATTATAGAGGTCTATAAAATCATGACTGATGTGGAGAAAGTGAGTGTAGAAGTGTTATTTACTCCTTTTACATAACACATGAACCGGGGTCACCCAATGAAATGAATAGGCAGCAGGTTTAAAACAAACATAAGGAAGTACTTCACACAACACTCAGTCAACCTGTGGAACAACTCGCCAGGGGATGCTGTGAAAGCCAGAAGCATAACTGGGTTAAAAAACTAATTAGATAAGTTCATGGAGGACAGGTCCCTCAGTGGCTATTAGCCAGGACAATCAGGGACGCGATCCCATGCTCTGGGTGCCCCTACACCTCTAACTGCCAGAAGCTGAGAATGGGCGACAGGGAATTGATGGTTCCCTGTTCTGTTCATTCCCTCCGGGGCATCTAGCATTGGCCACTGTCAGAGACAAGATACTGGACTAGATGGACCATTGGTCTGATCCCAGTATGGCCGTTCTTATGTTCACATTTAACCTGACTTTCAAAATATCCTCCCTGGGTTTTATGATCCCCCTCGAGACCCTGAAATGATGCCTCCACTTCTAGCTGCATGGGGAGTGTGGATAGCAGGTCTATTTGGAGGCAGTGTGCAGAACAATGGAGTGAGACTTAGGACCTGGGTTGTGTTCCCATTGATGTAGGGCAATGTCAGCTCTCTCTGCGCCTCAGTTTCCCCTTTGTCTGTCTTGTCTATTTAGACTGTAAGCTGTTTGGGGCAGGGGCTCTCTCTTGCTAGGAGTCCCTGCAACACAAGCACAAGGTGGCCTCGGTCTTGGTAGAATGAGAGTGGCAACAAGCTTTTAATCAATTACACCCCACGATGCCCTTCAAGTCCTTTCTTCCTGCTGTCCACGGGTCTCTACCTTCTCCCCCAATAACTACGGCTACGATGTAGACACGGGTTAATTTTAGTAAAAGTCATGGACGGGTCATGGGCAATAAACAGAAATTCATGGCCCCGACCTGTCCATGACTTTTACTAAAAATACCTGTGACTAAACCGGGGGGAGAGGGTGCTGGGGGGCCTGGGGGCGCTGCTGCTGAGGGGGCACCCGGGGCCAGCAGCACCAGCTGCCGGGGGCTGTGGACCGTGACTGCTCTGTCCACCTGTCCTGGGGACTGCTGCCAAGGCCCGCTGGAGCAGCAGCTGGTGTGGCTGTGCTGGGGGCCACCTGAGCAGCTGGCCCTGGAGCAGCTGCTTGGGCAGCCCTGGGCTCATCCACATTGGCCACTGCAAAATCAGGGAACCTGTGACTTCCACGACCTCCGTGACAGACACAGAGCCCTACACTGGAATGTATTTCACCAGTGCCCTCTGTGCGCGCAATACCAGACCTGCTCATTGTTGCCCTCTAGTGTCTGGTTTGCAAACAGGCTAAAAGCCCTGCTATTGGTATATCCTAGAATATCAGGGTTGGAAGGGACCTCAGGAGGTATCTAATCCAAACCCCTGCTCAAAGCAGGACCAATTTCCAACTAAATCATCCCAGCCAGGGCTCTGTCAAGCCGGGCCTTAAAAACCTCTAAGGAAGGAGATTCCACCACCACCCTAGATAACCCATTCCAGTGCTTCACCACCCTCCTAGTGAAAAATGGTTTTCCTAATATCCAACCTAGACCTCCCCTTATGCAACGTGAGACCATTGCTCCTTGTTCTGTCATCTGCCACCACTGAGAACAGCCGAGCTCCATCCTCTTTGGAACCTCCTTTCAGGTAGTTGAAAGCAGCTATCAAATCCCCCCTCACTCTTCTCTTCTGCAGACTAAATAACCCGTTTCCTCAGCCTCTCCTCGTAAGCCATGTGCCCCAGCCCTGTGATCATATCCCACAGCAACGTTCTGGTGTCTCAAGTTCTCGGAGCCCATGTTTTGGGGCAGCAGGCTCTAATGCTCCCCAGGCTGCTAGAACCCCTTCGGAATGGCTCTCTCAGACTCCGGTTTTCCCTGCCTTGCTACAGCTAGAAGCAGGTGCTGTGAAACAGGACTTTACGCTGACAGGGACAGACCACGCT
Source organism: Chelonoidis abingdonii (assembly GCF_003597395.2). Classification (NCBI taxonomy): domain Eukaryota; kingdom Metazoa; phylum Chordata; order Testudines; family Testudinidae; genus Chelonoidis; species Chelonoidis abingdonii. The sequence continues at coordinate 29,681,266 of NC_133781.1, forward strand.
CAAGCCCGAGCTGCAACAGTCAGTGACCCTGTGGTGCTAATACAATTTTTTTTCAATTTAAAGGGACTGTCCTATAAATAACACATCCTGGACTTTGGACTGGTTCTGATGATTTATGGCCTTTAATTTCCCCCAATACTTACTCCTGTTCCCACTTCCCCTTTGGCGTGGCAGGTGTTTATCTTCCCTTTTTTTTTAATTTGAAACATCCATCTGGTGATTGCAGTGATCGGAGAGTTTGCAATACTGAATGCATTAAAGCCCTGACAGCTCTATCGATTTCCTTTCTCCTGCTGCATAACATGAGATATACACCAGCAGATAGGCTGGCCCCTGCCCCATAGACGAAAGGGGCTGTCCCTTTCTGTAGATCTAATGTTCCCTCTCCCAAGCTCATTTTGATAGATAGGAAAATTCTTTGTCCCTTAAAGTGAAGATGAATTCTCCTTCACTCCAGTATAATTCTCTTAGATCTGTAGAAACCTCCATTTAATTTATCTTCTTTCCCAGGCGATAGATATTTACTAGGATTTGTAAGAAAGAGCCCACAGGGGGAAAGCCCAGATGCTCTGGTGATCGGTATGGGAGAAAAACCGCCGTGGAGATAAAAGTTCAGATCCAGATCCAGACTTCTCTAAAGCAGATCAGTTGGACTGACTGATTACAGCCAGAGCTGGGCTCCAGGGCTGTAGAGAAGGGCTGGAGCAAAGCTCAAGTCTAGATGCTGATCAGGGTCCAAAGCTCCTCAAAGCGGTTCCTTGCTGGTGTCTTGGGCTTGGTCTGTCTCTGTTGTGCCGTGGTCCAGTTTCCCGGCCCAAGGGGCTGCTCCGGCTCCCGTGCAGCTCACAGGGAGTCTTGGGGGAGCTTGTGCTCTAGGGCTGGGGGAAACTCTGCCACCAGTGTCTCAACTCACCTGACCCTTCTGCCCAGACTTCCAGCCTGACCCCACCCCCCTCTCCACCCACAGAGCTTTGTGTGTTTCATGATAAACACAAGCCTGTCTCTCTCCTTCCTAGGGCTGGCTGGGAGCAGAGAGGAGAAATCACTCCAGCAAAGCCTGAGCCCCCAAGCCAGAGCTTTCAATCTTCTCTGCCCTCTCGTTCCAGGCTGTACACGTGTCTGACAGATGAGCTGTGGTCTCACAGCCCCGCTGGGTTCTATTCCCAGCACTGACCTGCCCTGTGACCTCTGTGGGCCTCAATTTCCTCACCTGAAATCTGGGGGGGGGAGGGAGATGAGACTTGCCTTTTTTTGTAAAGTGCTTTGAGATCAAAGGATGGAAACTGATGTAGAAGCAAAGTATTACCAAAGTCACCCAATGCAGCCTCACAGACATCAGACACTGTCAGTGAAGCGTCTGTTCCTTCCCCTTGTCCCTCGCCAATCCCCTCACAGCCAGCTGGACATGCGTGCCCCCCAGGAGCAAGGCTCCTAGCATTTCTAAATCCCAGAAAGCGGAAACAGGGCAAGGGTGCTTAGAGAGAACCTCACACCCAGGAGAAATTCCTGCCGTGATCCCCTTGTTGGAGGATGTCACTTTCACAGCCAGGCACCTGCTGTGTGCGTCAAACAGCCCCCTGGTCCTGTTGGCTTGCTATTACCCCATTCCCCTAAACTCCCAGCGAAGCACTAAACCCAAGAAATAAATCAACACTGCATTGCTGCCCTTAGCAGATGATCCAGCCTCCCCACGATCGCCCCCGCCCGCAGCTGCTCTTTGGACGGCAGCAGAATGATGGATTGAGGATGCCGGGTGGAAGGAACCTGATGGCTGTTCTGGACAAAGCAAGCCACGGCTGGGCAGTGCTGTTAGGAAGCGTTAACCTTTCCCAGGGTCATCACCCAATGCAATACCTGGAACGAGCCTGCTTTGCTCTTTACATCGACTCTGTTTGTGCAAAGGTGCTAAAGTGTTGCTAAAGCTCCCTCCTGTGGATGAACTGTTCCATTACACCCCTAGCCCTGACATGCGGATCTTTAAAGGGGGCCCTGAACAGGACAGCTTGGGAGACATGCAGGGAGACCAGATGTCCCAATTTTATACGGACAGTCCCGATTTGGGGGGATTTTTCTCATATAGGCTCCTATACCCCCCCAGCCCCATCCCGGCTTTTCACACTTGCTGTCTGGTCATCCTACACGGTGGAGGGAGGGAACTAGTTGGATAAAGGAGGCCTGAAATATTTTCTGTTTTGAAAACTCCACTGGTTCTCTGCCATAGAAGTCAAAAGGAGACAATGGCACCACCAGACCTAACATGACATTTGCCACCAACTCGGTCCTATAATCTGTATTGCAGCAGCACCTATGAGCTGTAGTCATGGACCAGGCTCCCATTGTGCCAGGCGCTGTACAAAAATAGATGGGCTTCACTTCTACGTTCTAAAACTTTCCCCTCTCCTTTGCTCTATTCAGATTGTAAGCTCTTTGGGGCAGGGATTCTCTGATTCTGTCTGTCCGGTGCCTAGCACCATGGCATCCCATTCTCAGGTGGCCCCCAGGTACTGCCATACTTCCCTCTGATGACTTCAGATTAGTGAACTGAGCGTCGCTGCCACCATATGAAATAGGTGTCATTACCCCCATTTTACAGATGGGGAAAATGAGGCACCTAACAGCTGGATTTGACTTGTCCAAAATCACACAGTAAATCTGGAGTTTATCATAGAATCAGAATATCAGGGTTGGAAGGGACCTCAGGAGGTCATCTAGTCCCACCCCCCGCTCAAAGCAGGACCAATTCTTCTGCTGAGAACAGAACCCAGGCTCCTTCTGTGGTTGCCTTAACCACAAAAAAGCATCCTTTCTCCTCTTGTCTCAGAAACATAGGGCTGGAAGGGACCTCGAGTACTCATCAAGTCCCATCCTCTGAGCTGTGGCAGGACCAAGAACAGCTAGGCCATCCCTGACAGGTGTTTGTCCAACTGGTTTTGAAATGCTTGCAACGATGGGGACTCCAAGACCTCCCCTGGGAAGCCTATTCCAGAGCCTAACTACCCTTAGAGTTAGAAAGTGTTTCCTAACATCTAACATAAATTTGCCTTGTTGCAGATTAAGTCCATTGCTTCTTCTCCTATCTTCAGTGGACATGGAAAACAATTGATCCCCATCCTCTTTATAACAGCCCATAACATTTTGGAAGACCTGGATCCCAGCACTAAGCAAACGGAGGTTGTAACAGTCAGCCAAGGAACTGCAGTGCATGGCATTCAACCCTGTATTAACACAAATATGGTCATGTCTACAATGACCCCAAGCTGGGAACTATGCACCATTAGCAGATATGGACTAACCAGCAATGGAAATATGATAAGGAACACACACACTCCCAACCCTGAGTTGTGAATTCATTGTTTATCATTAATTAAAATTAGTGTACTTGTAATAACAATCTATAGCACTCTCATTAGCTATTCATGTCAAGGAATACACTAGCAGACACGCCACAAACACACAGTGTGACCCCTGTCTAAACCTAGGTTTCCAAATAAACCAGCACTTCTCTGGCTAGCCACCCCTCCCTACCCAGCAGCCTTGCTGTGTTCGCCCTCCTGCGTCTTTTGTCTTCTTTCGGCACCCGTAGCCGCCTGGGTCCGATTTAAGTGCCCGGATGCGGAAGTACTTGTTCCTTTTTATCCCCGCGTCGGTGGCGGCCTGAGTGAGTGTCCAGGGGGTGCGCGGCTGGATCCGCCGGCATCCTTGGCGGGGCCGGGCGGGGGGGTCCCGAGGAGGGGGTGCGGGACATGGGGAGGGGGTGCGGGGCCAGGCGGGCGGGCCCGTTGGTGGGGCGAGGGCGAGGAGGGGCGAGCTTGGGGGGGTTTAGCCCCCCCCCCATCGCGCTGACGCCATCTTGGATTTTCTCTCCCGCAGGCAGCAGCTGCCCGGAGCCCGGACCGTCGCCATGGTGAGCCAGCACGTGGGGTGGTGGGCGCCTGGGTCACGGGCCGGGCCCTGGGGGGACCCTGCGGCGTGGGGGGGGGGGTTGTCTCTCCACATCTGCTGCGGGGACGTGGCTCCCCGCGTGCCCAGGAGGATGGGCACGGGGCAGAGGGGCTGGCAGAGTGTTTCCCTCGTGGGAGCCCACTGGCAGCTGACACGGCAGACAGGCCTCCCACTGCTCTCCAGGCTGCGTTGTGCTCAAGATGTTGAGTCTTTATTGTTGTTTATTTCCAGCCTCGCAAAATTGAAGAGATCAAAGACTTCCTGCTTACAGCCAGGAGAAAGGATGCAAAGTGTGAGTAGTGTGGGTTGCCCAGGTGCTGGGTGGAAGCCCTGCATGGCTTCCATATGTCTTATAAACAATTATCTCCTGCTGAAGTGCTAAAGAGAGTTTTCTCCTGTAGACGTTGGAGGGAGGGAATCTCTTTACCAGTGTGTGGGCCCCACAGTATGTCTGTTTACTTACGTGTTTGTGGCCGCATGGTTGCTGGGGAGGAATGTTGGGACTTAAACTCTTACAGCCTGCGACTACACGTTATGTTGGTCAGGGGCTTGCCCACAGGACACAACTTCACGTCCAAGGGCAACTCTGTAGAGTCTAAGTTAGTTGACACGGGACCTACCAGGAATGACTGCTCAGCGTAGTTCCTATTCAGCATCATTAACGCAATGATTCTGTCCTGGATTCTGTGGCTTTCCAGCACCTCTGTGGCTACTTCTGGGGCATAGCTGGAGCAGATGGCTGGTCCCCTGGGGCTTCAGCCTCCTCCCTCAGGAACAGTGGTGGATGTGCTCTGTTTCTCTCACCCCCATCCTCAGGTATTTTTAGTAAAAGTCAGGGGACAGGTCACGAGTTTCTGTGAATTTTTGTTTATTGTCCACAACCTGTCTATGACTTTAATTAAAAATAACTGACAAAGTCTTGTCATGTCTGCCACCAATGGGTAAATCCTCATCCTAGCAGGGGACAGAAACCTGACTCTGGTCTGGACCCACCCACTTCCATTTGTAACAAGCACGGGGGCTGTTCTTCCCCACAAGCCCAACACGAATGTTAATGACTTATCCAGTTGTTTAAGGTTACTAGGTAGTAGTATGTGCATCAACTAAAGATGCACTTCCTGCCCTGAAGAGCTCTGTCTGAAAGTAGTGGTTTCTCATTGGATTGGTACTTAACATGGTGACCTTGATTAAATGGTGTAAGACTGGGAGTGGGGCAAATTCTGGGGTTACAGTAGCATTCAACAGAAAGTATGAGAACACTACAAAACTCATCATCCAGGAATAGGCAATCACTAAGTAAATATAGCAGCATTTGAGCTTAAATAAAGCACTTAGAGACTAATTGAAATGTCTGTTAGAGAGCCTGACTGTGGTTATACCAATGTTATTTTGTTGTGGTGGTTTTTTTTTTTTCTTTTGTCATGACCCAAGTTCAGGACTCACTTCTGCAAGAGCTGATGCTATGGTGCACTGTAAAGCGTGCAGCTCCTTCCCTTCATAGGAGTGTGGTGAACAGGGACACACAACTTTGCACTTGGGTTTTGGCAAATAAGTGATGTTGGAAACTATCTGCAAATATAGCATGATCATGTTTCTTGTCAATTTCAATCTAGCCTTTCAGCCACAGATTTAATATCAAAAGCTTTTCATATTGTTTTGAAAGGGGCACCATGAAATCATGCTTCTGCCTGTAATTGTCATACCTGCTATTGTTTCAGGTGGCACCTAAGATGACTATAATTGCAAAATGAGAAATGTCTGTTCAATTTGCTTTTAGCATTTGACAGTACTTTGTAGTTTCCCAGTGGTTCTCAAACTTTTGTACTGGTGACCTCTTTCACACAGCAAGCCTCTGCACCCCCCCCTTATAAATTAAAAACTTTTTTTAAAATATATTTAACACAATTATAAATGCTGGAGGTGAAATGTGGAGGCTGATGGCCCACAAGCCCCACATAATGTCACTACCCTGTTTGAGAGCCCCATTTACACTGTTCCATTGTTTGTGTGGGTCTTGAATTGCAACAAAGAGGGAAAATACCTGAAAATAGGCTTTGTAAAACCCATTATGTGGGTGAGGTCATGGTGTAGTACTTGTTTTTAAAAAGTCTTTCAATCAGTTCTGGGTTCTGTAAACCTCCAATAGCTTCTGTAATGCGGCATTCTTGGGGATTTTTCATGCTCTGCTTCAAGAAAGGAGGCTAAGAAGCATAGTCTCATGTATTTGAAGGAACTGTCTAGTTAAATTCATCCTAGAAGACAAAGATGGAAAAACTGGTTTTAAAGCATCTTCTGCAGCCTTGGATAACTTGAATTATATGTAAACATGGTGTTTGAGCTTTAAATGTGCAAAAAGACCGTAATGGTAACTACAACCTGCTAGCGCTGAGAACTGTCTCACTCTGTTGGAATTTGGGGCACTATACATTTCTGAGTTCATTAAAGTAAGTTTTTTTGCATTGGAGGACAATACCCTGAAATATGCAGCTGTTTGCTTTGTGAAACCCTCATGTGGTCTATCCTCTTTGCTGCTTGGAGTGAGTTAAATCCAGTGAAAACACTTCAGCTGCGGCTAACAAACTCAGCCTTTTGAGCTGGATTTTCAATGTGTCCCTTTATGTTGGCAATAGGGTGGCCAGGGTTAGATAGTCTTGAATTCAGCTCTGCACTTATATATTTGAGAGGCAGAGTAACTGGTGTGTAAGGCCTTATACTGGGAGGGCTACTTTTTTCACTGTTCCTGGGACTTTCCTTGGCTGGCTGGTGTAGCTTGCAGCAACTATTGTGTGTGCAAGGCACTAATGATGGAGATATACCTATCTTGGAGAGCTGGAAGGGACCCTGAAGGGTAATAGAGTCCAGCCCCCTGCCTTCACTAGCAGGATTTTGCCCTAGATCCCTAAGTGGCCCCCTCAAGGATTGAGCTCACAACCCTGGCTTTAGCAGGCCAATGCTCAAAGCACTGAGCTATCCCTCTCCCCTCGTGCGCTAACTCCAGCTTCTTTCTACTGCAGCTGTCAAGATCAAGAAGAACAAAGACAATGTGAAATTTAAGGTGCGTTGCAGCCGGTACCTATACACTCTGGTCATCACAGACAAAGAAAAGGCTGAGAAATTGAAGCAATCCCTGCCACCAGGTAACTGAGTGTGGGGGTGGGTGTTCTCGATTTTATATTGCACTTTTTCAGATCTTGAAATACTTATAACCAGCCTCTTGTGTTATCTAGAGTTACCAGTGAGCTGGCACCCCTCTTTCATTGTGCTGTGAAGTGGGATAGGAAGGTGGAGGCTTTGTTTGTTCCACTTTTGAGAGCCTCATGCTGCTGGGCTGAACTGGGGGATGTGTGAAATGGCTCTTTCTGGGCATACAAGAGCTGCCCAAGAGTACACACGTTGATGTAGGGAAGCGCTACATTTTGGAGCACAGACCTTCATTCTGACTCACAGTTCATTCCCTTAGCTTGATGGAATCTGTACCCTGTGGGTATTCATGGTATTCTGCAGTACATGCAATAGGGGAGCAGCGGACACCACTCATTTGGTCAGCTTACAGTAAGCTACACCTATACACCTCCCATGCATCATTTGAGAGCTTATTATGTCTCCTGTGATACAGCATGGCCAGAGGGCAGCATGAGAGTGTTAGCAGGGGGCCTTATTCCCTGCCAAGGGAGGAAGGTTTGCTTTAGATTAACTAGAGCACCTGACTCCAATTAGAGCACCTGACTTCAGTCATGTGGTGATAACCCCTGCTTCAGTCAGACAGTGTGGGAGTTGTAGGAGGAAGGTTTGATTGGAGCAGAGTGCAGGTTGCAGAAGTTGGAGAAGAGAAGAGTTTGATAAGAGAGAAATAGAAAGTTTGGAGGAGTGCTGCGGTCGATTGTGAAGTCCAGAAGAAACCCTAGGTAAGGGGCACCAGGCTTGTGTAGAAGGGAGGCAAGAAGCCCTTCACAAGCTGAAGGGTAGGAGAGGGAAGTAACCCAGGGGAAGGAACCGCTAGTTCAAGTGGTTCACCACAACCCTCAGGGCCCCTGGGTTGGGACCTGGAGTAGAGGGCGGGCCCAGGTCCCTCCCTCTCCACTCCCCTCCTCCAAGGACACTAGTGGAGTAATTAAGAACCGGTTCAGAGGCAAGCAATAGCGCCCTGAACCTACCCCAGAGAAGAGAGAGCGCGAGACCCAGCAGAACAGTACTGGCAATTTTGCCACACTCCTTTAAGATAGGGTATCAAGTGGAGCTGTCAAGTGCTGCTGTTGCCATAGAAATGGATAAATGATGACTTTGAAATGTTTGCATTTGTTTCTGTTAGTGTGTATTATTTCGTCTTTAAACTAAGACATAAAATTTAGTTTCTTTGTGACCTCAAAGCATCACAACAATCTAAAGAGTAAAACAAATTTGGTACAGGTGATATTGAAATGTAATGCACTACTGAGCTTTTTAGTCAACATCATTATCATCTCATTCATCATCATGATCTCTGTCACGGTTGTGTAGCTTACAACAGTGTATGCAGGGAAATTTGTCCTGACTACAAAGAGTTGATTGTCTGGCAACTCTTATTGGTATAGGCACAGATAAGGTCTTGTTGAAGTGCAGATGTCATCAGGGCATTGGAGAATACAGGAAATAGTTCATCCACATTTTTTCCATCCATGTTGCAGTGGTGGTCCATTGTCTGTCTGTGCAGTGGCATCCAGATCTTTTTTTGCCAAGAGGATGTCTTGACATGTTCTTCAAAACTGCTGACGTGAGAGTTTGGCCAGTAACACTTCCTTGTTGAGGGCAAGATTGAGGTGCAAGCAACTGAGGTCTTTGTGGGTCTCCTTTTTCTTTTTGCTCTGGTCATGCACTGCTACCAGCTTCTTTGCTGCAGAAATTGCAGCTTCCCCATCTCTCTCCCAATTTGGCAAGGTCTCTGAAGCAGTACCTCCGTTTGCTTTGACAACATCAAACAGATTTTTTTCCCCTAATACAAAATATGGATGACTCACGGTCACATCCTGTTAATATGTATACAGCAGAAGTCAGAAGGGAGTGTGTCAAAAGTTGCATGCACAGGTATGAGGTGATGCTAGTCAGTTGTGCTAGTAAGGGTGATTGTTTCAATCCACATGTTAGCTGTGTGTTCCAGTTTTGGAAAGTAACGAACATCAAGGACCAAAATATCTGAATCAGGGACCTAATTACTTCAGTTCCTTTGCACTGAGATACACAAGTCATATTGCCCATGCACCATGCAGAAGCTTCCTTGTGAGTCCTGTACAAGCCTTAGGCTTCTGTAGCACCTCTGCAGGTGATGGACTTCACTGCTTCACTGTTGGAGAAGCTTCCAGCAAGAGGGAGCATGTGTGCTGCTGCACTCTCAGCTGCATATTCACAGAGTAATTTTACCAAGTGCCTGCCATGTTTCTAAATTCTTTCCATGGAGGAGCAGGGTGTCTACCTGTCATCTGGTGACTCCTGTATCCAACCTTGCTTCCTGCCTGGCACTTTCTGCAGGTTTCACAGTTACTGTTGTTGTAGTTGTAAAAAACGTCAATTTATAGAATTATCTTTGTCAAATCCTTTTAGGGCCTGCCTCAAGTACTTAGCAGCCAAGTCACTGAATGTGTAACTTTCTGTAGCTGTGACTTGTGTGACAGCTGCAGCATCCTGATGTACAGTGTGGGTTCTCTGTTGCACGCTCTCATCTCGTGGATTCTTTCAGCTTGAAGCCTTAATTCAGCTTTGTCAGTTCTCATTGTTCCATCAGCTTGGAAGAGGGACATAGGCACAGGTCCTATTGGGCAGCTAAGAACAGTTGCCATTGAAACATCATCTCTGCGTTTGCTAAGGACAGGGCTCTGTGGAAAGCAATTTGTGGACTGACAGCTGCAATGATTGTCCCTCCCTTGCTAGATTAAATGTCAGTTTTCTTGGCTGGATTAAAGATGTGGATCCCATCAGAAACCAAGTGCACTGCTCTCAAATCTCTTCCTTTGTTCTTCATCAATATCTCTTGTTTTCAGTAGACTCTCTTGACTGCATGTAACATCTGATGTCCCAATAGGTATGTTGATAAGCACCTCTGGATGTGATTCAGGGTCAAATGAGTTTGTCATTGTCAATGACAGTGGTTAGTAAGAGCTGTAACATGATCTTTATCCTTCTTCAGTGCAGAGGCAAGGACTTGCTTGTGGACTTGCTTGTCTTCACTACTCATTCTTAAGCCATTTCTTTCTCTCATAGCTTTTGCACATTCATAATATGAATGTATCTCTAACACTAATGCTGACCTGTGCATAGGTGTCACTGAATTAAAAAGCTAGTTTCTAAACCACTGGTTCTCAACCTGTTTATCATTGTGGGCCGATTTTTTGGTACCACTGTTTGACTGTGCCTACAGACTTATGGCACCATTTGACAGCCTCACGTCACATCTTGTCTACACATCATTTGAAGCTTCTTTAATGTATATCCTGCATGGGTGAGTGTAGGGTGGGTGCATTCAACTCCAAAAATAAGGCCTTTATGCCTTAAACATCACCTCATGGGGAGAAGTGCTGTGGGCAGGGTTGCCCTGTCTGTCTAATTTTTGGTTCACTTTAATATCACTTGAACACTGTGCGTGTCCCATTGTCTTGGGAGCTTGCTGCTGCTGGCTGTGTATCCCCTATTCCTGGCAGTTCACTGATCCTGGACTCTGGCAAAGCACAAAGGGAAGTGTCCAGCACTGCAGTTACTGGTTTCATGTGTTAACGTAATTAATTTGATGCTTTTTTTTAAAGAGAGATGCTATAATACAGGGCACTCGGAGGCTGACCACAGGGGTCGTTGCAGAAAGTAATGGGCTTCAATTAAAAGGGTGAATGAGATTATACATACGGGGTAACCAGAGCCGAGAGGTGGTTGAGGCCCCAGTACTAGTGCTCTCTACTAGTCCTTTGGGTGCTATCTGATCTCTGCTGCTCTGGGAGTGCTCCTTCAGGAGCCCCTGGTGTCATATGCACTTGTGGGCAGAGTGTTGAACTGCAAGTCCTGCTCTGAAGTGAATGATGGAGGGACTGTCCCATTCCCATAGTGGGGAGGAGGTAATTCCCTCTTGTCACAGCCCTCTGCTACTAGGAGAGGCTCTGGTGTTACCATAAAAATGACCGCACTGGGGCAGACCAAAAGTCCATCTAGCCCAGTATCCTGTCTCCCAACAGTGGCTAGTGCCAGGTGCCCCAGAGGGAATGAACAGAACAGGGAATCCTCAAGTGATCCATCCACTGTCGCCCATTCCCAGTTTCTGGCAAACAGGCTAAGGACACCATCCCTGCCCATCCCATGGAGTTGCAGAGATCGGCAAAACCATTCTTGCTGTGTCAGCCCAGTTCACGTGACGTTTCGGTGCTGAATGCCAGGTGTGGGGCTAAGTGCCCTGCATTTGGGCCATTATTGGGGTTTGCTGCCCCTCCTACTGTATTAAAATCGTGGAGTCTCTCCCAGTATTAATTCTGAGACAGAGTATCTGGCCCTAGCCGTGCAGCATCTGAGCAAATGCTCTTGCTTGGAAAGCTGTGTGAGCAAGGTCTCAGGCCACCCTTATCACAAGTCTGGAGGCTCTAGGCCGGCAGAGAAATCCACTCCTGCCCTTTCACTGGGGACCCCAATCAGTTCAGCAGCTTGTCTCCAGGATGCAGTGCAACTGTTCCAGGCTTTCACGGCCAGACAAGCAGAAATAGTGAGTAGGATCAGTCTCTCTCTAGCTACTCAACCTTTTCTCTTTTTCTTTTCCCCTCCCTTTCCTTTAGGTTTGGCTGTGAAGGAGCTGAAGTGAACCGGTCATGCCCAGAGCTTTTCGCATGTATGATAATAAACGAAGGAACTGTTCTCGCACGTCTGGCCTCTCTTTTCTGAAGGATGACGTGACCAACCTATTGCTGCTTATGTAGCTGCTCCGAAAGGAATGTCATCGAACAGGCAGGCTCTGTATCAGCTGAGCATGGCTAGAGTCCTCGTGCTACCCCAGCCGGCAGTTTGGAGAAGCTGCAGGAGCCAGGCCTGTGTCGCCTGTGCTCCACTGAAAGAGGTGGTAGCCCAGGGCTTGCTGGCCAATGATACATGGGTCACATGCTGGGTCGGCTCCTCAGTCTAGTGAGACGAAGTTATCAGCTGCCCTATGGTCTGCTTGGCATTTATCAACAGTGTCCAAATGTGCTTTATCTCTGTTGCCCAGTGCAGCCGGCACTTTTCCTAGAAGTGAATAGAAATGTGGGAAATTGCTGCTTGGCACCAATCTCAAACTTTGCCTATGGTAGAAAGCTGGCCAGCACAGCTAGATCGTCCTGCCCTTCTAGCAGAGACCCAGCGGAGCCCAGCAATAGACCTTGAGCCAGTGTAACTGCGCCTGCACTGGGGCTTGTTCTGGCAGAGCTGCCGGGGGGGATTCTCCCCCCCCCCCCCCCCGTCGTCCTAACTGTCAGGTATACACTGGCCAAGCTAAGGGTAGGCCAGGCCTAGCTCTGTCTACACTAGGGTAACTTGCAAGGAAGCACTCGTGGCTCACATCCCACAGGTTCACTGACTCTGGTGCCGAGATTTCTTTCCCTTGGGCTGGGGCTGCAGGTGTTGGCCCTGTTAGTTCTGGTTCTCCTGTCCCATGTTCAGTTAAGCACAAAATGCTGCATTCTCAGGGTCCGACCTGCAATGTGCTTGGATGCCTTCAAACTCGCTGGGAAACGGGCCCTAAGGCCACTCCCCTTCCTACAGGATCCGGCAGCTGCTGCTATACCAGTCATTCTCAAACTGAAGAAAGACTATGGCAAACTTGATTTTAAAGGGATAGAAACCCTTGATCTGCCGAGCTTTCCATCCCTGTGCTGAGAAGGCAATGGTGCCTTGTTCTTAAGAGACATTAAGTGCAGGGGTGTTGCTTCCAATGTTTGTTTAGTCTTGTAACCTTTGTTCTAGAAGTTTACCCGCCTAGGGCTGTGCGTACTGAACTCTTTGACAGTTCAGCACTGGGGTTTGTGGTTTTCTGTAGTACAGACTGAACCCAGATTAGCAAGTGTCTAGGGGCTGCTCCTCCTCCCCCTCCCCACCATATGCAGGTTTACAGTCACATAGCATCCCTGCACACGGACTGATTGCATGGCAAACTGGGAGGTTTGTATTTTTAGCTTTTTAGTATAGCTTAGCACAGGGTTCCCCAATGCAGTGCCCCTGGGCGCCATGGTGCCCGCTGGGGCATCCATGGGCACCCGCCTGCTGGCCGCTGGACAAGCAGCTGCTGAAATGCTGCCGAGAAGTGGCAACGTTAAGAAGCACTATCACTGAAATCTCGCTGAATTTCAGCGGCGACACCTTGATGACGTTGCTTCTTGGCAGTGATGCCTCTTGACGGTGCTTCATGGCAGCTGCTTGTCCAGTGGCCACAGTCCGTGGTGGTTAGTCGTCCGGCGCCCACCCCATGGAAAAGGTTGGGGACCACTGGCTTGGCTTAGCTAGAGAACTTGGAGGTGCCAGCACCATGTAACTAGCAGTCTTCCCACAACCAGTTTGGAAGCCCTTGTTTGGCAACCTTTCGGTGCAAATGCTTTTCAGAGGGGCTTGATTTTACTAAGCTTAGTCTAGCAGAATGAAGGGACAGATGAGTGATGGTTAAAGTGCTAGCAGGCCTGCATTTAAGAGCCTTTCACTGGCGGTAGATTCCATCAGTGCTGATACCAGCTCTGGGCTAAGTGTCCCATGTATCTCTCATGTAGGTGCCTCAGCTCTGCCCCAGTTCTGAAGTCTCCTGCCAAAGGTGGGCTGGCAAGACGGGTTGAGCTGAATAACGTAACTGTCCCGGATAAAGAGTTCTCTGCAGCAGGCAGAGTGGATCTGCCTGTTGTCAGTGTGCTGGCTTTGTGCAAATTTCCGGGTGGATTAAGCTGAGATGGCCCAACCTCACACCCTGTGAAATTCAGGCCAGTGCTTTAGGTTAAGTTCCTCTTCTCTTCCCCACGTATGCTGCATTTCATCAGGAAGGCTTCCAAAGCCCTCTTCTTCACGCCAGCTGTTCTGTGCTGCTGCCAGGATTCGGGGATCTTCAAAGAATTGAAGATTTCTGAACAGTATCATTGGGCAACTCCTATGTAGTACAAGGTGCCGCTAGGTGGCACCATACAATAAGTGCAAATTAATATATTTGCAGTGTGGTACCCTTGTTGGTCCCAAGAGAAGAGAGCGAAGGTGGGTGAGGTAATATCTTTTATTGGACCAGCTGCTGCTGATGCAAAAGACGAGCTATCAAGTGCCCCAGAAAGAGACCAGCTTTCTTGCCTTTCACCAACTGAAGTTTGTCCATAGAATCTCTCAGAGTTGGAAGGGACCTCAGGAGTTCATCTAGTCCCACATCCTGCTCAAAGCAGGACCAATCCCCAACTAAATGGCCTTCTCAAGGATGGAGCTCACAACCCTGGCTTTAGCAGGCCAATGCTCAAACCCCTGAGCTGTTCAATACAAGATAATACCTCACCAACCTTGTCTCTTGCAAATTATACATGCATCTTGAGCAGGGAGCTGAGAGAAATCTGAGAGAGAACTTGCCAGAGAATTGAATAGCTAATTTTGTCCCTGGAGAAACTGGCTGTTCTGCTGCTGTGAAATGGGGAATCAGCATGGGCTAATAGAAAAATCACAGGAGCAAAAAGAACCAGTGACAATCTTCCTCCATTTTTTTTAGATTGATTTTAATGTCTGTGCATCCAGAGATTCATTTTTGTCCTTCCCATCCTATGGTCCCCAGCTGACTGGCAAGTTCTCATTAAAACAGCATAAAAGCTCAAAAGAACGGATGGTTGGTCTGTGTTCCCTGGTAGATCTCTTCAGTTGTCTTTGGAGAAGTAGCACAGTTTGCATCACATTTCGTAACAGCATTTTTCTGCTGTGTTTGGACTCTGAATGGGCTTGCATGAGTGTTTCTGTTCGTGTCTCATTAAAACTGCCTTTCTCTTAATGTGGACGGAGCTTAAAAGGTTAAATTATCCTTAAACTCACATGATCTGTGCTTCCTGGGGGCTGGCCTTATGTATGCAACAGAAGGGGCTGGGATCTTTAATGTTACAATTTTTAGTGAAAAATCATAACCCTAAAATCACAGAATTGTGACTTTTTTTTTCTGCCCTAGTTCCTGATTTAGAGCCACTTTACTGTGTCTGTGTCTAGCAGTATGGCTGTTACTAGTGCACATGAAAAGAGCTATAACAAATAAACCATGACAAAGAACAGTATTTTATCAAGGATGTGTGGTAACAACATAAACCACCTGAGAAACTAGCTGCGTTTGTCAGTAGAACCACAGATCTGACGTACAGAAGATATTCTGTACGCCTGTAATTTACTGTTTATAATATCCCAACATGAGCGAGATGGTGTGGTGTTTATTAAAACAATTGATTAGAAGGTGTGGAGGAGCAAGTGGGGGTGAGCAGGGGTAAGGGCCAGCAGCCTAGTCAGACAACTGCCATTCTTCAGAAAGCAGCCCTGTGTTTGAAGTATGGTGTTAGAACAGCGCATTCATTACATCAGCCTGGAGCTTATGACATCCGGCTGCCCAGTCTTGACATTGATGCAAACACACACTTCGGCCTGGGTGTAGGAAGCAATAAAAGTGGAGTGAGGCGACTGTCCCATGTGACTCTCAGAGGTTCGGGGGGAGGAAGACTTATGGGGTAGGCTGGTTAATTTCCTGGCACCCATGACAGGATTGCTTCTGGCAGTGGAGTCTCAAGATCTCGGGGGGGGGGGGGGGTCTGGTTTTAGAAGCAAAATCACTTTGAGCCAAGATAGCTGTGCTGCAGATCCTTCCCCTTCCAGTGCAAACGGTAACCAGCACACAAATTCTCTAGCACCCCATCTACTCCACTCATCAATCCTTTCCAATCTCTATCTCTCTACCCAGCCAGTGGACACCCTTGAACTCCAGCCTCTATGGGTTGGTGTTAAATGTGTTTCAGGATGGAGTCTGGGTGGGGGAGAGGGCAGTCAGTGAGGGATGGTGTAAGACTGCAAATAGCAGCTGCTAGAGGTGTTCTGTAATCTTTAGGACAAGGTTACAAGATCAAATGAGTGTAGATAAGATGCTGAATGACTTAACTGCTTACTTCCTAGCTTGTCACAGCACGCAGAGATGGGCTCTGCGGTCCCGCAACCTTTTAAATCCAACGTTAGCAACATTTCTTGTTTGGGCATTTGCCTGGTAATACATATGACGCTTGTTATTCACCTGGGATGCGAGCTGGGCAGAGACATAGTTTTTAACCATATTCAGCAGAGCTAGGCCTCCCCCATTCACCTGCCATAGCCCCCTGCGTGTGCTTTCACATTCTGGGTTGTGTACTATGGCCTCCAATTGTCAGATCTTTTTTTTCAGTTTTGTTCCAGAGCCATGTCTTCCCTGCAGATGCCCAGGGTGGGGGAGCCTGTCTCTGGTTCTGACCATTTCCCTTTAAAAGGCACACAGAACTGGAAATGTAATGAGCGGAGGCCGTAAGCGGGTGCAGGAACTTTGCTGAGTCCTGGTGCAGTGGCACTATCTATGCAGCTAAATTGTTGTTTTCCGGCCCAGCTGAATCGCTCCTGCCCCTGCAGGAAGCCTCAAAAAATTCTTAGCTGTCCTTGGGGTTCGTTTCAACTGCAACTTCGGGATGTGGCAAGTGCCAGTTCAAAGGTGACCACAGGGTGGTGAAAACAGGACTTAGAATGGGCCTTTTGTGTTCTCTGCTCTTCCCAGCTCCAGGGCTCAGTGAGAGCAGATGGTTCTGGCTTGGAACAGCCTGGGACCTACCCCAAACTCCCCCTGCAAAGCAATTCCCAAAGGCTGTTTCCTTCCGTCTGTGTGTGAGATTTAATTTGTTGCTGTGCTTTGAGATCTACAGACAAGTGAAATGTGATTGTGTACTCTGCAAGGCTCTCTTAACCTCTCCTTCCTGTGGGGAAACCCTCTGCCCCCATCTGACCTGTCAGGCTGACCCTGCAACTCTGCTTCTGTTATGAATCCTTTACAAACCTGAGGTTATTGGGTCTGAGAGCATCTCCCCTCTCCAAGTATCCATTGGGGAGGTCTGGCTGGGCTAATAACACACTTGCTCCCTGCCGGTGTGCAGGCTTTGATTTCACTCATTTTCTCATTGTCCTGGTAAAGGATGAGTCCTTTGTTTAATCAACTGCCTAAAATGTGACATTCAGAATCTGCAATCTCAGGCCTCTCCCTGGTGAAGGCACTGCCAAGCTGAACTCATTAGGTAAGTAAGTGTGAGCAAAGGACGCCAAGATGGCAGGTAAAGCTCATTTATATCCACTGTGGTGTTTACTTCCACGCAGTCTAGAAACGGCTTTCACCCTCCCTCCCCCCCAGCAGAGAGTTACCTTATCTAGCTGTTAGTGCTCAGCAAAGGAGGTTAACCCCCCCGCCCCCCATGTGCTTCTCTGTCTTCCTTAGTCTGCTAGTGAGTGCATGTGACTGCCTGGGAACCACTGGCCCTTGCCCTTCTGAAATGGGGGGTGACTCAGAGAGGCAACCCCGCACACGTTCCTCCCTCCCCATCTGCACAGCACCATCAGTCTGATTCTCCCAAATTCAAAAGCTAAATCCTGCTCCTCTGGAGCTGGGCCTGTTGGTCCTACCGGGCCTGGAACCACAATGCTGATGCATCCCTTACCACCTTCCACTTTTTAATCAGCAGAGCCGTGAGGAAACACTAGCAAGAGAAGCTTCTATTTGTTTCAGGCCGACTCCTGCGTTTAGTACGTAAGTCATCAGTGTAGTTACCAGGCCAAGTTCTACTGAGGTGCAAGTCGAGCCAGCCAGAGGCGGCAGGGGACCTGCCGCGTGCTTTGGCCGATTGGTTCTCTGCGTGTGGCTCTAATGCTAACGCAGTGCCTGTGGAAAATTGTAGCGTCTCCACTTTTCAAGGTGACCTCCCCCGGCTTTTGCTAAGCAGTTGGGTCTCTGCCTGCCCTTGCTGCTGTATGGTGGCAAAAGATGGGCCCAGGGTAGCGTTTGCACAGGAAAAAGCCCTTTTCTCTGCTTCATTTCTACGGTAGCGTCTGGTCTAAGTTTAGGAGCAGGATGTCAAGGAGTCAGGCCATTTCTATGATTAGCTCTCGCCCCCTGCCCTCTCCCTCAGCAGTGGGTGTTTGTATCATTAACAAAGCTGTCCTTTCTCCATGTCTTCATTAGTCATAGGTGTTAAAAACAGTCTCTAAGCACTCAGACTAAACATCTCTTCCCCTGATGTCTGGGCTCTCAGTGTGTGGGCTTCTAGAACATGACTAGATCTCTGTCTGAGGCAGGCCAGATAAGTCCCTCCTTACCAGGCTAGATGAGCATCTCCCAACCTTTGCTGTCTTTATCCTCCAAGCCCCCTAGGGCCATTATCACTTTCACAGATGGGGAAACTGAGGCACAGAGTGGCTAAGTGACTCGCACAAAGAGCCTGTGGCAGAGCAGGGTCTCATGTCCTAGGCTACTGCTCTAAGCGCTGGACTATCCCTCCCAAGTCTCCACTGGCTCTGGCCTTTTCCATCACAGCCACGGCCTGAGTTTCAAGGGAAAGAACAAAAGACAATTTATTTAGATAAAATCTTCCAAACCTCCTTTGTCCATTAGAAAGAAGCAAACAGTGGCCTGAGCCTACTCTTGGTTCCCTGAGTGCCCTTCTTGCCCTCTGTTTCCTGCAGAATCTACAATACTTTTTTCTTTTTTTTTAAATGTGGTTTCTTGGTCTCTCCTTTTGGAGGTGTCCCCAGCGCCTGGGCGGGCCCTGCTCACCCATTAATGGGCCTCTATTTGCCTCAGCCACTGCAAAGGTGCCTGTTGCAATCCTCCATCCTACTCACCTCTGCAAGACGTTAACGCCAGGGCCTCATTGCGCTGACTTCCCTGTAGGGTGACCGGACGTCCGCTATTAGGGGTTTTGTCTTATATAGGCAACTTGTTACCCTTCCCCCCGGATCCTGATTTTTCATCTTTGCAGCCTGGTCGCCCTACTTCACTGCCACGGAAGGGCACAAATGTTCAGCGAGAGTCCGAGCTCTTTGGGGAAACACCTCGTCTCACCTCCCTTCCAGCAAAAATAGGATCTTGGCTTAGTCCCCTCCTGCCTCCCTACACTGGATTTCTTTGCCTGTGGACTCTTAGCAACTCTCCTTCTTTGCTAGTCTCATGTCCTGTGGGGTCTGGGACTCTTTGTTTAAAAAAAAAAAAAGTTCAATGACTCTATTAGCCGGAAGAAAGAGACACCTGTTCCGTTCTCGGCTGGCGCATTTGTGTGTCTCAGCAGGGAGCCCTCCACTGGAGTCAGTCAGAGCTTAGTTGGATCTGCACCTTTAGAGCTGAACACTTCGTATTGAAAAGCACCACGACTCCTGCCCCTTCCTCCACTTGGCTTTCATCGAGTTAAGCCCCAAAGTGCCCGTTGTGATCTCTAGTCTGAGCTCTGCCCACAGGCCGGAGAATGTCACCAAGTGGTTCCTGTATCAACCCATGACTAGCTGCACCCCTTCTGCTGGTATCTCTGGGCAAGTGGCTGCCAGATAATTAATTGCTGTTGGTTAATTTCCAGCATACTGCTCAGCACTGCATGAAATACAAACACCAGCAACAGCACTGAGACCATTTCAGGTGCAATTATCCTAGCTACCCCCACCTCCTTGGGCAGGGGCAGGGGCGGTAGGTATTGAAGCCAGGGAAGGCTAAACCTCCCCTAACCCAGGCTGTGGTTCTGCCCGTGCTCTGCCCCATGGACCTGACCTCACTCCCCTGAAGCCAGCTGGAGCTCTGGTTGGGGTTTAGGCTGGCTGACGGCTAGGGACAGGGGGGCTAGGGCTCCTCCAGGCATCGGGGGGTGGGGGGTGGGCTCAGAGCTTCAACTGTGGGAGGGGGGCACTCTAGTCATGGAGGGGGGCTTGGGCAGAAGGGGCAAGCTGGGGGCTAGCCTCTCCTACAGGGGGTTCACCCACTACCCATGCAGCTGGGGGGAGGGGGGCAGAGGGCTAGGAAGGGTGTGATGTTCCCCCTGGTGTCTGAACTGGTGATTTGCTAAGTCACTCCAATCCTTGACTCTGGGAGCCAGCCTGACCCTGATCTGCTATGAGAACCCCACTCCTGGGCTGTTCATGCACAGTCTCTGGCATGGAAGCTGCTCCTTGGATTGTGCAACCGAATGACACTAGCCAATATCTCCAGTCCCAGACACAACCTAGGAACCTCCATCTTGCAGCGTCCAGTTACACCTGCTGGATGCTGCAAGCTTATATAAGTTTGTCAATTTAACAAAGAAATTGATATGTACCAGGCTTGTTATCCCCAAGGGGAGCCTCTGACAGGCTTCAAACCAAACGCCCTGCTTCAGATAGAATAAACAAACAGATTTATTAACTATAAAGATAGATTTTAAGTGATTATAAGTGAAGGATAACAAGTCAGATCTGGTCAAATGAAATAAAAGCAAAACACATTCTAAGCTGCTCTTAACACTTTCAATGTCCCTTAAAAATTTAGATGCACCACAGGCTGGCTGGTTACTTTTCAGCCAGGCTCTCCTCTTTGATCAGCGCGCCAGTCACTTGGTGGTGGTATCTGTAGATGTAGGTGGAAGAGAGAGAGCTTGGCAAAATGTCTCTCCCTTTTATCATGTCCTTTCTTTCCTCTTGGCTTGCCCTCCCCCGCACCCTTCAGAGTCAGGTGAGCATTACTTCATTGCAGTCCCAAACTGACCAAAGGAACGGGGGTGACTCCCTTGAGGGTCTAACAGATTCTTTTGTTGCTGCCTAAGCCACTGTCCGTTGTTGCTGTGAGGCTGGGCTGGGTTTGTCCCATCCATGCCCTGATGAGGTGTGAACTGCCTCTCTGTTCTTGGAGAGTTTTTGCATGGGCTTGCTTTAAGCCATGAGTATACTTTTTCAGCCTCATAACTATATACATGAAATTATAACCTATAATCTTATTATAACATTACTGTAACAAGTACTATAACATCATTAGAACAACAATGCTCAGTGCATTATGAGCCTTCCGAAGACACCCAACATGACAAACTTTGCATTAGATACCACACAATCATTTTATAAAGATGAACATGGGGGTGTAGGGTGTCCCCCGAGGTACAGAGTGTCAAAAAGGGATCTTAGAGGGAGAAGGGGCAGGTTCTGAACTCCATTTGCTTGCTTCAGAAACTGTTTGGAAGCAGCCAGCACACTTGGCATCAGGAAAACTACAGTTCAGTCCTCTTGGGGGTGGGGGTGGGGGGTCACTTAGCCCAGGAGCGACGGAAACCAAGACACGGGTAGTGCTGTGTGGCCATACTGTGCCCTTTAGAGATCTCGGTGTTTTCCTGACAGGCATGAAGAGAGGCTCTCTGCAGGCCTCGGGGGTGAGTATCAAGCTCCCTCTTTTACAAATGGAGAGGTGCCGGAGCCCCAGAGAAGAGAAACAACTTGCCCAAGGTCATTTAATGAGTCAGTGGGAGAATCCAGAGAGGAACGCAGGAGTCTGGAGCCCCAGGCCCGTGTTATAGCTACTGATCCAGCCCCCCGGAGGTTGCATTTTTGCTATGTTGCCCAAATTGTTGGTGGGAGCAGTGGGGATTTCATCAGGCTCTGAGTACACCAGCACGGCTTGCTCTGAGCTCCGATTTTAATGCCTAATTATTATCCAGCACTAGCTGAGCAGGATTCTAGCTCATTTTCCCTGAGCGCTGCACACAAGGGCCCCCCTACCTCACCCCTTAACAGCTCCCATTTTAAAACCAGGCCATGTCCCTCCCCGGCTGCTTTCCCCACGGCTCTAATGTCCTTTGGGGAAGCTCTGCACCAGCCTGGCTTGTAAATGTAGGCTCCAGTCTTTGGAAGGGCCATGCCCCTATAGAGCCCACTGGGAGCGGACGGCAGAGGGGGGACAGTGCCCTATGGGGCCTGCTTGGAATGGGCAGTGCCCCATAGGGCTCGCTGGGAACAGACGGAGGAGGGAAGGCGGTGCCCCTATAGAGCCCACAAGGAGCAGATGGAGTAGGGAGGACGGTGCCCCTATAGGGCCCGCAGGGAGTGGGCAGGGCAGGGGGGAGGTGCCCCTATAGAGCCCGCAGGGAGTGGGCAGGGCAGGGGGGAGGTGCCCCTATAGAGCCTGCAGCGAGTGAGCAGGGGAGGGGGGAGGTGCCCCTATAGAGCCTGCAGCGAGTGAGCAGGGGAGGGGGGAGGTGCCCCTATAGAGCCTGCAGCGAGTGAGCAGGGGAGGGGGGAGGTGC